>NC_068357.1:37956895-38011895 GCF_020536995.1 Dreissena polymorpha
AGTTCTATAAAGGTACGGGATATATAGAGTACCCCGCTAAAATGAATGCCATTTCTATACACTATCGGACCTACTACAAGCTTTAATATGGTATGACGGTTTATAATCCAAAGATTTTGCAGTTGTTTAAATTGACTGAAAATAAATTTCATTAATAAACCGTGTTATGGATGGACAGGGGTAACATACATGGGTAAAAAGTTCAGAAAAGTGAAAATACTGAAATTTCAAGCTGGGGGCCGCAGGGCCCCCGGTGGGTACAGGGCAACGCCCTGGCTGGGGGTTCAGGGGGCCGGAGGCCCCCGGAAGTTCCTGGATTTTAGCATATCGGAGTGCAATCTGAGGCCTTTAAATATACTTAAACACTGATAATATTCTCTACATTTTGAAGGTGAAATAGATGACAACACTACAAATCAAAGGTTCAAAAGTTAGAAAAGCAGAAAGTTGATCTACACAATGTCAATTTATTTTCACAATCAGTAACTGTAAGATGAGAAAGTTACTAATCACCCAAAAGTCCCTTAAAATTGACAGGATCTCTAAAATATCTACTGAATCGTGTCTAGGAATGATTTTTCTTTTCAAAAACACTTTTTGTTTTATCAAAATCCGTCAATGCAATCAGAAACAGCAAAGAGTTTCACAAAATTCTGCGTAAAATTTCACCATGACATTCCTGACGTCCACGGACGGATGCACGAAACCGGTAGTTTTTAGCAAATTTTCACTAATTCCTTCCCGAAAATATCCAAAAGCCACATACCTTCGAAAGATATGTCCATTCTCTTTCGATATGATGCGGTTACAACATCGAGCATCGGACACACAATTCACATTTGCGATATTAACAATAAATATTCACTGTTTGACGTTTGGAGTCGGCCATTACTTTTTCTAATGGGAGTAAATAAATAACGTAATCCCATTGGTTGTCAAAATTAATTCGATTGATTCGGCAATTATCATTGTTTTCTTAACCAATGGGATGACGTTATTTATTTACTCTGTTTAGTGAAGATAACAACAACAATTTGACCTGCCGGTCCTTGGACGTCAGGAATGTCATGGTGAAATTTAACGCAGAATTACCACCCCCCCTCAATTTTCTCCTCGAATTTATGCGATTTGGAAAAACGGCCCTGACGAAGATCGGAAATACGGAATTCCGTCATAATACGGAAATCTTTTATCCATGAACATATGAAAGACTGATCGTGACATTTCAACTACATGATTTCACGATTCGAAAACAAGGAAGAATCGTGAAATTGTGAAATCATGAAATTCTGAAAAGAAATAGCTAAATCACGAATGAATGAAATCGAGAAATTACGAAATTTTGAAGTGAAATTGTGAAATCATGAAGTTGTAAAGTTTTGGAGAGAATTTTGTCAACAAAACTTCACTATTTCACGATTTCGTGATTTCACTCCAAAACTTTACGATTTCGTGATTTCACAATTTCGTGATTTCATTATTTCTTTCAAAAACTTCTTCTTAAGCACATGCCTACATTGCAATCATCCATTTTCAAAATGGCGGAACTTCCTGAAATCCGTAATTATTTAGAGGTTAATAAACAGCTACAGTGTGCCGTATTTAGTAACATATGTAATGTTCATTTATATACACTGCCAATATGATCCTTTTTAACAATCACTCTGTGAAATATGTAATGATATATACCCCATAAAACATGAAAATACAGAATGTATTTTATATACCCAATAAAACTTATATACAACTGCTTGAACTTGTGAGGTTTATATAGGTTAAGAAGATGTTTGCATCACTTGATGACCACAGATGAAGGATAAAAATTGTGTGCACACCTAATCTAACCTAGCAAATAACTGGACCTCTCTAATGAGAACATACTCCTTACCACATACACACTAAAGAAACTACACTTTACTGAAGATCATTATTCCATCTCAAAAATAAAGCATTCCATCTCATGTATACACATAATATTAATAAACCAATAGCAATAAGTGTCAACAACACAAAACTTAAGATAATAAGATGCACATTCTGAAATATTGCAGAATCCATGCTGAATTCACAATGGCTGTAAAACCACTTCCTGTTTGCTTACAAAGACCCCATAATTACAAAGACCCAACAAAGCAGCATTATATATATTTAATTTTATGTTCTTATATAGACCCCATATTAAATATAGGCCTCACAAGAAAGGTCTGAAAACGACGGGCACCCCGCAGATCACGGTATGTAGTTGTATCATAAATTGAACATGTTAAAATACACAGTAGCTCCAGTTGCCTAAAGTAGAAAATTATAGAAAGTCATAAAAAATATACACCTCAATAAATTTGGCACACAAGTGAAAATTTGTGTACATGTTAAAAGGCTTAAGTAACTGAACTAACCGTTAAAATTGCACCATTTCCACGACTGTTTACAACTGTTAAAATTGCCCGAGATTTTTGCATGCATGTAAATACAGTACAGCTCGCAATGATTGTATGTATTTTGCGCTTACTAAGTGATCCAGGTTTCAAGTTACATTATGTAATGGATCGTTTTGTATGTACATTAACTTTGTTAAAGTGTCTGGGGAACACTCTCTCTCTCTCTCTCTCTCTCTCTCTCTCTCTCTCTCTCTCTCTCTCTCTCTCTCTCTCTCTCTCTATCTCTCTCTCTCTCTCTCTCTGGGTCTCTCTATCTCTGGGTCTCTCTCTCTCTCTTACTCACTCTCGTAAGTAATATAATTTTCACATTGACTTAAAACTGGTAATCAAGTATGACCAAACTCTCTCTCTCTCCCTCTCTCTCTCTCTTGATGACAGAAGAGGTGGGAGGGGAATATGCCGATTCGTCTTTGTTTCTAGAGAGTCTGCAACTGACTGCAATACATAACTTAACATAACATATTCTTTATTAGCATAATGCATTTACAATACGTAAAGCCAACATGTAAACAACAATACATTAAGATACAGTGATAAGTGTTATTTGCCTGGAAGAATTAAATTGAATTTCGGATTTTGAGAGATATTTACCTACATCTATTAGCATTCTTCTATTCTGACTGGACATTAAACCTATAAATTTCTGTTATGTCGTGAATACACAAAAATAGTGTTTAAAATATATTTGTCATACTTTGGGCACAAAATATCACAGACACTAAATTCTTATATCTTAATCGGCCATATTTAAGACTGCTAATCATAGTTAAGACAGGGGTATAGCCAGGGATCAGGAAAATGCCGGTTTTATCGGTTTTTGACCGATTTTGGTCGTACTGGACCGATTGCAAATTGAGATTTATCATAAAAATCGGTCCGGATTTCACAGACAGGTGTGACATTCTACACACTTACCAGTACATTTATCTCCGCAGTCCCGAGATTAATCCGCTAATTGATATCCCCATGTCAAAAAATGCCCGAGGCGATCATAAATTAGGGGAATTAACAATGTAAACAATTGGGCACGCTTGATTGAGAAGTACAAGTGACACACTTGTTCCACGAAAACCGATTATTATTTACCACATTCGGTCCAGTATTAAATGATGCATGGTAGATTGTGAATATTAAAGGAGTATTATTTTGTTGAATATGATAATATTTCTTGCTTTCTTTGCAAATACTACATGTTTTATTGACATTGAACAACTTAATTGGTCATTAATCAAATCATCAAATGGGAGTCTTATAGAGTTCAAAAACAAATAGAGCTCATTCTATCTACCTTCTAAACCGATTGGACATTTCTTTCTAAAATAATTAATAAGACCAACAATTCTAAAACAAAATAAGATGTTTTTAATGTGATTTCAAATAAAAGGCCTATTTTCACATCACATCAAACATAATGTATTGTTCCATGCATGAAAGATTTAGAGAATATAGTCTTTTTTGGAGGGGGTGGGGGGTGCGGGGCGAAGAGGTATCAGAGGGTTTCGGCCGTCTCTCGGACCGATTGGGATTCGGAGATTTCCTGATCCCTGGGTATAGATGTCTTAAAAAGAGATTTAAGAATTTTACTAAGACTGTTATTATGCCTGTTATTTTTCGTGAAACGCAACACAAATAAAGGCAGTTAATTTAAGCCTGTAACTTGTAAGTAAGACTGTTATGGAGTTAAGAACAATAATGGACTTAAGAATGTTCGTGAAACCGGGGCCCGGGGTCGTAAGGTTGGTTTACCATGTCGTTTAAAAAACAATTAAAACTAAATGTAAAGTAGGTGAGGCTTTCCCCGATTTAAGTAGCACCTATTGTCATATTACGACAATATCAATGAATCTTTGTTAGTCTATGGTACCATTTTTATTGCTTCCGTGATTTTTTTTGGAAACAGTTCCTAGTAGGCGGCACCTCTAGTCTCAATAATGAACCGTGAACGAAGCTTTTTTCATCATTTGGACATTTATCGTGCTTCGCTACGTCTCAAGTCTATCGTGATTTTTATGTTACAAAAGTTCCGATCGACCGACTGTGTTCTTTTAACTTGCGATATTTCATATTCAAAAGGACTGACAAATAAATGGAAAGCAGAAATACATACATGAAAAAAAATTGAATCGTCTCAGCCCACACGAGTATCCGATTCACCTCTTATAAGCGAGTTATCTGTCAATTAACATCGATGAAGCTCAAAATTAGCTTTCGACTTCGATTTTGTTTACGACCGCGGCGAGATTCTCGCGAGAACATACGTCATCGTATTACGTAGTACAGTATGGGGAAAATGTACGCGTCTTATCCAAAATTGAGTTACAAGTACTAAATTTATCTTTTATATAATTAATGATTGATCTCTCTTCACATACAGATTAGGAAAAGGTGTTTTCGTAAACCAGCCTTTTAAGCACAGTCCGTAATGATTTCTTTTTTCAAATGATTCATATGTACTTCATTGTTTTAGATATAAAAACGGTCATATCATTCCTAAGAGTTGCGCCAGTATCAGCCAATGTGGTCCACTAAGTCTGAAAGAAGCCCAATTCAGCTTTCCATACATGTTTCACTATAGAGAAAAAAAGACGGCTTTTCCTCAAATATATCTTCCCGTTTTTATGACAAAATGTTTAACAACAGTCGAATTCCACAAATAAATCCATCGTTTCAAAAAAGTAAGAACAAAAATATAGAATCAAATAAAGACAATACGGATCAAATTATTTTAGTCATAGTATATTATCAAATGCTCACAAATATTTTAAGACGGTTATACGCGTACACTATTATTTACAGTGATATGTGGAATTTGAGTGTCGGCCTACTTCTCGGACCGTGTGACGTAGCTCGTTGCTATTCGGATGTTTCGGACTTCTACCTCCACATTTTTTTGCACTTTTTATGTGTGTGATTTAAATCAAAGTTTTGGATATTAATACAATTGTGACATTCTTGAAACATCACACATCGGAAGATAAATGGTTGAGCTCCAAATCGGTATGTTTGATTTCACATTCCATTGCATATTAATGAAGTTATAGGCCGTCAAACGTGCGCAGAAAATCTGTGCGGAAAAATCTAACGTAAAAATCACGATGGACTCTGGACTCGAAGGCGTCAGTCAATATGGTGCCCGGAAAAAAGCCCCTCGGAAAAAAGCCCCTTCCACCAATTTTGCCAGTGCGGAAAAAAGCCCCTTCATCGATTTGCCAGTGCGGAAAAAAGCCCCTTCGTCGTTTTGCCAGTGCGGAAAAAAGCCCCTTCGTCGTTTTGCCAGTGCGGAAAAAAGCCCCTTCGACAATTTGCCAGTGCGGAAAAAAGCCCCTTCCAAATGATTATGTTTAGAGCGGTAAAAATCCCCTTAGAAACCATAGAGTAAATTTACTTTTTTCAAACAGACTGGGACACAAAAAAGTAACATGTGAACGAAAATTATCATATTGTATTATATTTATTATGACAAGCAAAACTACAAATGATGAAACATATTTCAAAATATCTTACATATCTACATTACATCAAAAAATATCACTGTAAAATGTCACTCGTAGTCTCTTCACCGAAGACGGATGTTGTGTCCAACAGTATCTAGGAACTCACCCATTGTCTTCCTTCCGGAGCTGTACTGCTGGCAAAGGGTCTGCAGCGTCTTCGTGTGGAGTTGTCTTCTTCTCTTATGTTTTGTCACAGTCTTTCCTTGTCTAAAGCGGAGCACATCGGCCTCTACCATTGTAGCGTCCCGTTGAACACACACAACAGCTGTCCAGAGGGAAGGATTAGCATGACCCACCAGCTTCGCGAACCCACTGTTCCACTCCTCACAGACGTTGTTTGTACGTTCTTTGCCGCTCAGGGTACTGTCGAGCACGTTCCATGTGGCGGATGGGAAACGTGGCCCAGTCCTCCTGAACTTAATACGGCCTTTTTTAGGCCGGCCGCCTTTAAATGAAGGTCTTTAACATTTTTCGCAATGTTTGTTGATTGGAAAAGGCATGTTTTTAATGAATATGATTTGTTTGTCAATAGTGTGGAAATTTATATAATAGACATACCGCTCCAAGTATAATAATCATTTGGAAGGGGCTTTTTTCCGCACGGGTAAAATTGGTGGAAGGGGCTTTTTTCCGCACTGGCAAAACGACGAAGGGGCTTTTTTCCGCTCTGGCAAAACGACGAAGGGGCTTTTTTCCGCACTGGCAAATTGATGAAGGGGCTTTTTTCCGCACTGGCAAAAATTGGTGGAAGGGGCTTTTTTCCGAGGGGCTTTTTTCCGGGAATCAGTCAATATAGCAATAGCCTTCGAGACCAGAAATCTGGACTAGCGGCACCTCATGAGGTTTTAGACGGCGGATTTCTGCCGGCTACTTCTGAAAGCCCTAAGTTTCAAACAGTTTATAATAATTGTTCAACATTCCCACGGGATACCTTTATTGGATCTATGATGCTTCAAACTGTATGTAAATGTAATGTAAAATGTTAATCACCCTGCCTCTTAGTCTCAATAATGAACCGTGAACGAAGCTTTTTCATCATTTGGACATGTATCGTGCTTCGCTACGTCTCAAGTCCATCGTGATTTTTATGTTACAAAAATTCCGAACGACCGACTAAGTGCTTTTACCTTGCGATATTTCATGTTCTAAGGGACTGACAAAAAAGCGGAAACCTGAAATACATACATGGATGATTTTTGAATGGTCTCAGCCCACACAAGTATCCGAAACACCTCTTATAAGCGAGTTATTTATCAATTATTACAGCAATTTGGGTTAAAACTGTTTTGTTGTTCCCACAAAATACGTCATAGATCTGAGAAATTCCTGGGGAACCCCGTGTGACGTAGTAGACTGGAAACCGGTCTTTCGTCTATCGAATGTGGTGGAACATAATGGAGCCAGTAGACAGCGGGGGACCAGCTTAGTGAACACGTACTTGGTCATTTCGAATGTTTCGGACTTCTACCTCAACATTTTTTTGCACTTTTTATATGTCTGATTAAAATCAAAAGTTTGGATATTAATACAATAGCGACATATAAACTTCACAGATTGACAGATAAATGGTTAAACTCCAAATCGGTATGTTTGAATTCATATACCATTCAATATTAATGAAGTTATAGGCCGTCAAACGTGCGCAGAAAATCTGTGCGGAGAAATCTAACGTAAAAATCACGATGGACTCTGGACTCGAAGGCGTCAGTCAATATAGCAATAGCCTTCGAGACCAGAAATCCGGACTACCTGCCTCTCTGCCACTCTGGCAAATAATAGCCACTAATCGAAAGAGATTATTTAATTTTCCCTCTGCATAATAACTGAACAGCTGAATACACGTATTATTTACAACAATAAATTAGTTGAAAACTAGTTTAAAAGCGAGTTTACAGTCTAAGTAAGATAGCTAAAAACAACTTAAAAACCGTTCGCAATATCAATAAGACTTCATGTGTGATTGTGAGACAATCGTTGGTGATTTGGAACTACAGCATATTTTAACTGTGCTACGCAAGGTTTCATAAAACAAACAATTGTGTGTTCAATTTACCTTGAAATACATCATTACTGAGTACTGTAGATCTATTAATTTTCAATATCACATGTAACACCCGTTAACTGCCGCCATTTTCTGATCTTCGTGTTCTATATCACTTCACGCGCTTTAACTGCGGGGCATACATAAAATTGCGGGTTCTATGCAAGCGTCTAGATGATGTAGAGATGGGTTCTTTACTGACCTAGAGTAGGGGAGACAACTCTATTTTAATTTCAATTTAAGACCGACTTGCGCGTAATTGCTATAGGATGCTTCCAGTATGAAAGTTAACACATTTAAGGCGCACATATTTTGCGGGTTCTTATATAGATCCCATATTAAATATAGGCCCCACAAGAAAGGTCTGAAAACGACGGGCACCCCGCAAATCACGGTATGTATTGATATATATATATATATATATATATATATATATATATATATATATATATATATATATATATATACCCTTGGTATATTTTTACCCCAAAGCACATTGCCTATTTCGGTGGTAAAAGCCCTAGGTTTAAAACCCTAGGATATCAGCCAGTAAAATCTACTAAGTCCTTACCCTATGAACTAAAAAGTCATCTTTTTTAACACTTGCAAAATCTACTAAGTCCAAAAGCCTAGGGTTACAACCCTAGTGTTTAGGTTTAGGGACTTGTATATTTTTTACCCCACAAAACTTTTTGTCTAAATGTAACATTTGAGTTTGTTATTCTATATGAAATCACCACGCTTTGTTTGCAAAATCTACTAAGTCCAAAAGCCTAGGGTTACAACCCTAGGGTTTAGGGTTAGGGACTTGTATATTTTTTACTCCACAAAACTTTTTGTCTAAATGTAACACTTTAGTTTGTTATTCTATATGTAATCACCACGCTTTGTTTGCAAAATCTACTAAGTCCAAAAGCCTAGGGTTACAACCCTAGGGTTTAGGGTTAAGGACTTGTATATTTTTTACCCCACAAAACTTTTTGTCTAAATGTAACACTTGAGTTTGTTATTCTATATGAAATCACCACGCTTTGTTTGCAAAATCTTCGAAGTCCAAAAGCCTAGGGTTACAACTCTAGGGTTTAGGGTTAGGGACTTGTATATTTTTTACCCCACAAAACTTTTTGTCTCAATGTAACACTTGAGTTTGTTATTGAAGAAAGCAACTTGTTATTTGGCATGCAAGTGTATCTCATGGAGCTGCACAGTGTGAGTGGTTAATGGTCAAGGTCAAGGTCATCGTTCAAGGTCAAGGTCATCCTTCAAAGTCGAGATCCGACATATGGATAACTTAGTTTGTTTGCACGATTGTGTTGGAAAAGTGTTTTCGCTTAGCTCAAGGCAATATACAACAACAAGTGACTGTCTGTTATATTATTACAATTATTAATTATCTAAATGTTCGCACGTAAGTGTTTTAAAAGTGTTTTGGCTTAGCTCAAGTCCATTTTTTTATTCGAAAGTGTTTCGCTTAGCTCAAGGCACGTTTGTGATTGAAAAGTGTTTTCGCTTAACTCAAGGCAATATACAACAACAAGTGACTGTCTGTTATATTATTACAATCTATGTAATAATATTTTATTTTCAGACAAAAATCCTGGGTAGTAAATATAACCAGTTCTAATCAATGATCATGTATGAAAAGGAAACAAAAAATCAAGCATTTTCCTGGGTTGAACCAGTACTTACAATGTATACTAATACATATTCATTTAAATAAAGACATAAAAGCATATAAAAACATTTACAAATCATCAAGTATTTTCCTGGGTAGAACCAGTACTTACATAGCATACTAAAACATATTCATTGAAACAAAGACACAAAAGCATATAAAAACAAAATGTTACAAATAATCAAGTATTTTCCTGGGTAGAACCAGTACTTACAATGCATACTAATACATATTCATTTAAATAAAGACATTAAAGCATATAAAAACAAAATGTTACAAATTATCAAGTATTTTCCTGGGTAGAACCAGTACTTACCATGTATACACATACATTTTGAAATGAAAAAAATGTATACTTATACATCAAAATAGAAAAAAAATACATACATAATAATAAATGGAAATATGTACTATACAGCTAATGTGGCGCCACTGAAGGATTAGCAGGTTCGCGAGAAAGTAGTAACCTTCGGCGTTGAGCCAGGTTACGAACTTTCCCAAGAATCTGCTCACACAGCAGTGGCAACAACCTAGGGCGATCATTCCTCTTTTTCCTTACAACCGGCATCGGTACAGTTATAATAATTTTTTTATTTAAAATAGGTTTTTAACCCTGTTTCAGCCAATGAATAAACCCGACAATTTGAATGGCTGATTCAGGGTTAAAACCCAAACTGAAAATAGCCCAAGGGTTTAAAACCTAGTGTCATCACGGGATAGCCTGTGCAGTCCACACGTGCATCCCGCACTGGCTGACTACACAGGCTAATTAAATAATGTCAAGCATAACATAACATGATAATATAAACCTGAAACCCTGAATGAGCCAATGGAATTAAATATTAATTTTATTTACTATTACTTGTGTCAAGTGATTACCGGTTCAAATCAGGGGGAATCACAAGCTCAACAAATCACAGAGCTAATTACAAAAAGAAAGAAAAAAACAAAAACACGCAAAATGCATGGTTACGCGCTATATGTTGGCTGGGCCTTCAGCCCCATCTCCATTCGATCGCGCTGGGGATGACGTTGGTGCTGGGGGAGGGTGGATGGCCACAAACGGAGTGGCGTCTGTATAGATCCTAAAGTCAATGAGGTTGTCTAGCAGATACTTGACAACCACAGTGACTTCATTGTCTAAAGAAACCAAACCCATATAATCCATACACGCGAAGGGTCGCCACATCCATGCCAACACCATTCCACCCATACACAAACGCATCTACCTGCGGTAAATCTAATGCAGAAACCAACACTATAGCGGTTGGAGCATCCATCCTGCTTGCTGGATTATGGGGTTATGAATGACCGATGTATCAAAAAATTACAAGACCATGAAACCCTGAATCAGCCAATCAAATTCAAAGTTAGATTTATTGATACATTTGCGTCCAATGTATTGATAGGGTTAGGGGCACGGGCCGACCTCTCTATGTCCGACTTGAAGACGAGCGCAATCTCCTGCTCCTCGTCGGGGGACATCCTTTGCCTTTTCGATCGTGCACCAAGCTGTGTCATGGCACGTTCGTCAGATTGGTGGCTGATCTGCGTCGCACTGTCCTCTGGTTCATCTGTTCTAACCCTACTCCTCCTCTTCCACACCACATGCGAAGCATCGTCCTCATCGGAAGAGTACTTTTATTTAAAATAGGTTTTTAACCCTGTTTCAGCCAATGAATAAACCCGACAATCTGAATGGCTGATTCAGGGTTTAAACCCAAAATTGGCTGACTACACAGGCTAATTAAATAATGTCAAGCTAAACATAACATAACATGATAATATAAACCTGAAACCCTGAATGAGCCAATGGAAATAAATATTAATTTTATTTACTATTACTTGCGTCAAGTGATTACCGGTTCAAATCAGGGGGAATCACAAGCTCAACAAATCACAGAGCTAATTACAAAAAGAAAGAAAAAACAAAAACAAGCAAAATGCATGGTTACGCGCTATATGTTGGCTGGGCCTTCAGCCCCATCTCCATGCGATCGCGCGGGGGATGACGTTGGTGCTGGGGGAGGGTGGATGGCCACAAACGGAGTGGCGTCTGTATAGATCCTAAAGTCAATGAGGTTGTCTAGCAGATACTTGACAACCACAGTGACTTCATTGTCTAAAGAAACCAAACCCATATAATCGGTACACGCGAAGGGTCGCCACATCCATGCCAACACCATTCCACCCAGACACAAACGCATCTACCCGCGGTAAATCTAATGCAGAAACCAACACTATAGCGGTTGGAGCATCCATCCTGCTTGCTGGATTATGGGGTTATGAATGACCGATGTATCAAAAAATTACAAGATCATGAAACCCTGAATCAGCCAATCAAATTCAAAGTTAGATTCATTGATACATTTGCGTCCAATGTATTGATAGGGTTAGGGGCACGGGCCGACCTCTCTATGTCCGACTTCAAGACGAGCGCAAACTCCTGCTCCTCGTCAGGGGACATCGTTTGTCTTTTTGATCGTTCACCAAGCTGTGTCATGGCACGTTCGTCAGATTGGTGGCTGATCTGCGTCGCACTGTCCTCTGGTTCATCTGTTCTAACCCTACTCCTCCTCTTCCACACCACATGCGATGCATCGTCCTCATCGGAAGAGTACTTTTATTTAAAATAGGTTTTTAACCCTGTTTCAGCCAATGAATAAACCCGACAATTTGAATGGCTGATTCAGGGTTAAAACCCAAACTGAAAATAGCCCAAGGGTTTAAAACCTAGTGTCATCACGAGATAGCCTGTGCAGTCCACACGTGCATCCCGCACTGGCTAACTACACAGGCTAATTAAATAATGTCAAGCTAAACATAACATAACATGATAATATAAACCTTAAACCCTGAATGAGCCAATGGAATTAAATATTAATTTTATTTACTATTACTTGTGTCAAGTGATTACCGGTTCAAATCAGGGGGAATCACAAGCTCAACAAATCACAGAGCTAATTACAAAAAGAAAGAAAAAAACAAAAACAAGCAAAATGCATGGTTACGCGCTATATGTTGGCTGGGCCTTCAGCCCCATCTCCATTCGATCGCGCGGGGGATGACGTTGGTGCTGGGGGAGGGTGGATGGCCACAAACGGAGTGGCGTCTGTATAGATGTTAAAGTCAATGAGGTTGTCTAGCAGATACTTGACAACCACATTGACTTCATTGTCTAAAGAAACCAAACCCATATAATCCGTACACGCGAATGGTCGCCACATCCATGCTAACACCATTCCACCCATACACAAACGCATCTACCCGCGGTAAATCTAATGCAGAAACCAACACTATAGCGGTTGGAGCATCCATCCTGCTTGCTGGATTATGGGGTTATGAATGACCGATGTATCAAAAAATTACAAGACCATGAAACCCTGAATCAGCCAATCAAATTCAAAGTGAGATTCATTGATACATTTGCGTCCAATGTATTGATAGGGTTAGGGGCACGGGCCGACCTCTCTATGTCCGACTTGAAGACGAGCCCAATCTCCTGCTCCTCGTCGGGGGACATCCTCTGTCTTTTCGATCGTGCACCAAGCTGTGTCATGGCACGTTCGTCAGATTGGTGGCTGATCTGCGTCGCACTGTCCTCTGGTTCATCTGTTCTAACCCTACTCCTCCTCTTCCACACCACATGCGATGCATCGTCCTCATCGGAAGAGTACTGCGGCGGTGCCATCCTCTTCACTTCACTTCACCATATTTGTTCAGAAGTAGTGTCTAGATGATGTGACCTGTAAAAAAAATATAAAAAATCTGACGAGCTTTTGCAGCCGAGCGTGGTACCCGTTATGCAGTGCTCTTGTTAAGCTCCCCTAAAATTTATTTTGGGGGAGCATATAGTTGCCGTTTTGTCTGTCCGTGTGTGCGTCTGTCTGTCCGTCCGTGCACAATTTTTTTAGGGGCTATTTCTCAGTAGCTAATTACCGGAATCGAATGAAACTTTATGGGAAGCTTTACTACCAAGAGGAGATGTGCATATTATCAGCGGGTTCTGGTTGGATGATTTTTCACAGAGTTATGGCCCTTTGAAATTTTCCATTAACTGTACATATAGTGCAATTCTTGAACGGGCTATTTCTCTGCAACTAATGAACGGAATTGAATGAAACTTTATGGGAAGCTTCACTACCAAGAGGAGATGTGCATATTATCAGCGGGTTGTGGTCAGATGATTTTTCACAGAGTTATGGCCCTTTGAAATTTTCTATAAAAAAATTATTGTCCCCCAAGGACTGTGCCCTCAAGACATTTCCTTTTATCTGAATATATAGTGCAATATTGTGACAAAAAAAACTTTGGGGAGCATCACCCTTCTCCGACGGTTTCTTGTTTTATACTGGAGTGATAGTATTTCCAAAATGCAGCTAAAAGTTTGTCTACTAAATCAATTTCTCCAATACTTCCAAATGCTTTTGACACTGGGAGTTGAAGTCATGTGATTCATGCAATAAACAGGAACGAAGAGCAGATTGCACAACAACTGTTTCCTTTCTCCAACCATAACTGATGGCCCGTCACTGGCAAACAACGTCATCTTCATAAGGTCAATGTTGCATTTCAAAAGGGAAAAGTCGAGGTGACGTGGCACAGCGCCACCCAAAAAATCCTGGTAAAAATACTCCTAATGAAGGGCCGTATGTGCAGCGTCTGACAGAAATGCTATTGATACATGTAAAACCCATGGCTTTACAGAAAATAATAACCACATTTAACAGTATGTTCGTGTGTATAAGTCTTTATAAATATTTATTAAATGATCTTAAATATCAAATTAACCATGGCCTACAAGCTCAACCTTACTCTTGGAACCTTGTCGACCTTTATATGAGCCACTTTTAGAAGGGTCACAAGATCGAGAACCTGGCAGAGATTCGAGACATCGTTTATGATGGCGAGAACTAGAAACATCTCTGCCAGAGTACTTCTTTTGGACACTCCTGACTTTATGATGCTTTAAGCGAACTTGGGGTGTATTTGCTTTATGCCTCCTATTCGCATTATTGTCAGTGCCCGAGTTGGGTGTTTCAGTTTGGGGGTAATTAAAGCTTAGCCTTTTTGAACTTTCAGTGTATTGAGGTCTGCTACTTTCCATTTGTGTACTTGGTACCTCCGGTAAAAAGTTAAGATGCCCTGTAAAAAATATGACTGAACAGATTGATAGGAAAGATACCAACAAATCAGGGTTGTTAGGGTGCCTTCCTAGAATTGGCATGTTACATGTAGCTTTAATAATAATAATAAGAAAGATTTTGTTTTCATAAATTCATGTTCCTACAATTGAACACTATTATTTTGCATCATGTACATTATTAAAAAAGAATGGTCTATTCATTGTTACAAAAATTATTAGAAAGGTCTAGTTAAAAATGTTGAGAGATAATTTTCTATTGGAGAACCCAATACATAATTCTTTATGCATTTGAAGATACTGAAAGTAATTTGTTGTTATCTTGACATCTTTTATTTAATCCATTACACTATACTGCAACCACCCATTTCCTTTGTTGGAAAAAAAGGTTAAATAATTAAATAGAAACTGAACTGTAATGTATAATATGTAAAATATATTATTCCACGTGGTTAATAACACTTGATATCTCAATAACAACAAGTAGCAAGAACAAATATGAATTATTAATCCAACACTTGAGTTAAAAAACAAAAATAAATTAATAACAATAATGACTCGTTGAGAAAACTTATCAGTGAGAAATAATCAGACAAAAATGAAAAGCTTATTACAATAACAGCCCCAAAAAATTCATTTAACAAATTCAACCAAAAAAAGTAATGAATAATAATATCAACTCATAAGCAAAAATCAATTATAAATCGCAATAGGCAAAGCTTTTTGCCATATTTCATTAACTTTAGCTACCCATTAACAAACAAAAAAAGTTGCTACCAAGTATAAACTGACTTAACAAAACACATACAAAACACAATATAAAAATATGTAAATTAAGTTAACACTTTTATAACAACTGCAAAATAAAACTTCAAAAACTAACAACATATCAAACGGCATAGGTGGGTGTGGGGCATCTTGATAGGTCAAATGTCAAATATATGGCTTCAAAGCGGGGCAATAGGGGGCATTTCATGCTTGTTCATGCTTTAAAACTCATATACAATTATTTGTAATTGTAATACATGCACATGATGAAAAAAAATAAAACTATTAGCACTTAAGTTTTTATTGAAAATAATCCTGTATGCACACATACTATTAAAATAACAACAAATCAGTGTTAATTGTCATTGGATGTAATTATACTTGTTGCAATTTGAAATAGGCCGCCATAGTTGACGCCTGGTTCTGATCGGCTGACCGGACTAATCCTGTCAATCTTTTTCTGTTGTTGGTGAGAGTCATCGGGAACCCTGGGTAGCGGTCTTCCATTCCGAAACCACCTAGTTTACATATTTAAGCGCATGAGAAACAAACAAGCAGGCGAATGATGCACAACAGTCAGAAAGTTACTTCTTCCATGCACGCTTTAGCCAGCGGTTGATGATGCTGTGGCGCGCCTCATCTGCGCCGTGGCGGAACACAAACTGCTCATTGGCGTCGGTGTCGTCCGTCTTCATGATGGCGCAGTAGGACTTCAGCATCAGGAATACAGGAAGAGACATATGTAGGTAAGCGTAATTCCCGGAGGCTGACATTTTGTGGTCCTCCAGCTTGATCGTCATTTGATCAAAGCCTAACTTAACTGCTTGGTTGACGTGTTTCATCTGCAATGAAAAATGAAAATGTGTCGATACCTTTGTCGTGAAATAAAGTAGTGTACATAATCGAGTATTTTTTCGAATGAATACACTGCTTTGTTATATTACGTAAATGTACGAACTCGCCGGTTCTACTTGTGTTCGTCATTGCTGTAAGGGCTACCAGAATGCCCGCTATGTCCTTGTAGGCAGTGCTGAAACTGCTTAATTGTGTCCTGCACCCACTGGCTGTTTCTGATGTGCTCAGCTAGCAACGGATCCAGCGGGATGGTGGTGCTCTCTTACACTCTCATCTCAACCTCCCGCTGGCGAAGTTCTAGTCTCGTGGCTGCCTGACATCCTTGGAGCATGTGATCGGCCTGAAATGACAATAAATAAAACTAAACTGTGTCGAAATAAAACAATAACATAGCGCAATCAATGTAGGTGATTGTGTGTCACTGAACCCTAATCCGCTGCTAGTTTTGCAATATATTGAATCCTTAAATAGGCATTGAATGTAAATGGAAAAATGCATAGTTTATGTAAATACATAAATACTCATAATCCAATAAAATGCTATGTTAGAGCTTACCTCATCCACCTTCTGAGCTGGCGCGTGTCCGTTTTTCAATTTCGGTATCAAATGTTGTTCAAATAATTTTTAGAAATTTGCATTTTAACTTATTATTAGTTTTTATTCATCTACTCGCTGGATAAATTTAAAGTCGTCTGCACTAACTACTTAGGATCTGATGGAAAATGAAATTTATCACTAGTCTTGTTTTCTGTTTGCTTCACTAATTCCCTCCCTTTGTATTCAATGTATTATATTATCCTTTACATGTTTTGTAAAAAGAAGCAAATTTGACTTAGGAAAGCTTTTCCAAGTACCTTTCTTAGAGCTTTTTCGTCGTCAGTTCCAAACGTGAAGCTGTCAGCACCTAATTTATTTTGAATGTGATCTAAGAAGGCTTGATATGCATGTCCTGCCCGTTTAATTGTAAGCATATAGGGCCCATTGTGATCGGAAATTGATTGTTTTTAGCTCGGCTGTTTTAGGAGAAAACACGAGGTATTGTCATAGCCAGCTTGTCGTGTCATGTCCGCCGTCTGCGTTGTGCTAAAACCTTAACATTTTGTCAAGGTTTTGAACATTGGCTCTAAAATCAAAGCGCTTCCACCTACAAATTTGAAACTTCATATGTAGCTGCACCTTGACGAGTTCTGCACGCCACATCCATATTTGGGTCACTAGGTCAAAGGTCAAGGTCATTGTGACCTCTAAAAAAAAAAAAAATCTGACAAGCTTTCATTTCTTCAAAACGCGGTGCTCTTGTTTCTTAATGTAACTGACTGATTTAAAAAAAACAACAAGAATGTAACATAACATGATATTAAACGTCCGGTTGATTCAGATAACACTTCCGCTGTTTCCTGCACTATTTTGTTTAATATCTATAATTTGATTTCCATGATATATTATTATAACAGGGTCTTTATCATTGGTAAATATAATTTTTTGAACGAAGTCCTCGTTGTTCAAATCTTATGTTACGCTTAAAACTTAGTTGGCTACATTATCTGATCTTTCAGGATGTTTTTCTTTTTTCCATGATATATTTTGTTTTTCACTTTTCTGGCAGTTTTTGCTGCTAGGAAGCTGTCATCATTTGCCATGTCACTAACTACTTGAGTTGCTGTTTTTCATCCTTCCTTCGCTACACAAAGTATTTTGGGATTTTTTTCCTGATATTTGTCGCCTGATTAGGCATTTCCGAGGATATGAATCTTTTTTGGTGCTCCTAAATTATTGGCGACACATTTCAGATGCAGATGGGCCATGCTGCCAGTGGCTTCTGTAACGATTTTAATGCGTCTTGAATAGGACTCACCTTTTAATTGTGCATAATATGGATGTAGTTTGCAAATTGATTTAGGTTGAGGTTTATAAGGCACATATCAAATTGTCCTATTAATATGATACTTAGAACAGTATACCCCGTTGTGTTTGTACACAGGTTTTATACAGCTGCTTTCGGTATATATCCAATACTGGTTTACAGTGGTACCAGCCTCCCATATGCCACAGTTGCCAACAAATTCAAATCTAGATCTGATTCTTCCAGGGTGCTTCAGTAAGACATATGTGTTTATTTTTTCACTGCACGGGATAGAATTATTTTTTGTTTCTGTCGTTAACATCTTAAATAGTTCCTTGTTCATTGTGGAGAAAATGCAAATTGTGTAAATTTGTAATACTGTCACTGCCGCTATCTGAATGTCCTTTTAGTTTACTGTTGTCTTCAGTTAGGTGTTTTCGCAAATGCCCACAGATCGCTTTCGAAGAGTCGCCATTCGTTGTATATTTTCGTCTTTTCACTGAAATTCACCTCGCTGGTATATTAGTTGAAATGTAGTCTTCGGTGTCCATCACACTTATTTCACTCTTTTATTCAACCTCAACCAACACACACACATTCCTCTACACAATTATTAGTCCTTGGTCGGCATAATCTTCTCTAGCTTCAATCTAAGACTAGTCATAAACTCCTCCAGTCCGGCAGAACTCAGATGAACACCGTCCCACAACCAGTGGACGTCCCTATCACACACATACACCATGGACGACACAGGAAAGTAGCGCATTACATATTTCGCGATAGCACTTCCAATCCTAGCAAACTGGTCTGTCGTGAGTGCGGGGTCCCGGAACACCCACCGCCTACAAATGTCAGCCACCACAACGGTGGCGACACCTCTTGCTCTCACAAACTGACACAACTCGAGAATACCCAATCCGATGTCTCGGGGGAGCTGGCAACTGGCGGTTATATCATTCCCCCCCAGGCAAAGTATGACAACATCTGGGCCCCACTGTAACATATCCTCCAAAAGGTCCATATTTGGTCTCGATACCCTCATGCCGCCCTGGCCAAAAAACCGATAGCGCCCAGGCACCTAATAAGCAAAAGAAAACAACATTAATATAAACAAAAATGTAAGGCTACTAAGAAAATAAAGAATAGGAGGGGGTAGCAATATAAGAATTTAAAAATATCAATCTAATAACCACAGTAATGTAACCTGTCTGTTAAGTGACACGGATCGGTAAACTCCAAGGACAATTAGACCACCAATACCACTCGCTATGATACTAAACCGGAATCAACTCAAATGATCTTATACATACATTGGGAATCCCCCCACAGTCGGACATCTGTGCGACATAGCTATCTCGGTAAAAAGCTATCTTTGTAGTTGAAGTTGTCGTATCGGCTAATAGAATTGAATTAAAAATGACTCTCGCTTAACTTATTTATACCCGAACAGTGCATACTAAGTGACAAATAAAACCAAAATAGAGATAATTAAAATTTACCTCCCCTGCACCTGAAACGCCGACTAATAAAGCGCGATAAACAGCCTTTAAGCACTTAGGTGTGGAATGTTCCCCTTTGTTTATGCGCTAAGTGAACCCCCGTCTTTAATCGCGAAACTATTACCCGTAATTGCACACCGCCAGAAACATCAATCAGCTTACTTTAATTAAAAATAATACATTAGATACATTGTGCCCAAGTCAATCTAACAAATGAACCGAAAACCCCTGCGACTGTATTAGGTTAATATTCCCTTTTCCGTTCGACACATGTTAAAGAGCAAAACATGTTATTCTTTTTTTAAATAACTGTGAGATCACCGGTGCTACCAATTAAATAGAATGTCTTGGGAGAGCCGCCAATGTTTGTATCCCAGACACCACAATCATCTGAGAAACAGCTTTTTTTGTTATGAGAGCTCTTGTCTATATTTTTGGTATTATTTATCAAAAAGTGTCAATTTTCTTTAGCGCCCCTGGAATTTACCCATCCCCTCACCCGAGGTGTTTTTCAAAAGGTGAACGGCTTTCTCTGTTGCCATGAATGTATAAGAGTTTAATTTCCCACTAAATAATGTTTTGTCTGCCTAAGAAGCTGTTGATTGGTCATTTTATCCAAAGCTGACATTTGAGTCCACATGATTATGTCAGGTGTTATGTCTTTACATACCCTACCCACAACACGCTGAGTTAAGAGTTCGGTTCTAAAATCTGAGAACTGCTGAGGCCGATAGTACGACTTAATGACTTGATTGAATACTGCGCTTGACACATAGAATTGGTCGATGCCAGAAAAACTGTTCACTATTACATCATGCAACAAATGTGAATATTCATTCTTGATTATTCTTTATCCCATTTTCAACGCAACATTGACGGTATATTAAACACCTTATGGAATATACTAGCCTGTATTCAACCTTGTGGGATATACCTGTCGCATGCACTGACTACTTTACTTTACCACTGAATGATTTTTCATAAGAAATAAAGTCGAGAAAACTTTAGCTTCAAAAGTATGAGACCTTCAACCTTTAAATCTAGTCATATGACATAATTTTTCGCCATCCGTATAATGAAGCAGCTGATTGATGGCGTCATAAAATGACATACTTATTGCGTCATTTTCCCCAATTTTGACGCTTTATTATAAACGCGACTTATTTCACATGTACATGTACTGTATATCGACATAATTGTCAATTTATCACATTTTCCTTATTTCGTGTAATGTGCATTGTTTATAATCCATCCATATACTTTTGACATTTAAGAATGTACAACAAGCCATACAAATATCGCACAATTCATAAATAATCTGAAATATTTGCTTTCCGATTAAATTCATGTTAGGCATAGAGCTGTGTAAAGTATAAGATGGTAAAAATAGCACCACACTGGAATTCGGAACGTCCCATTTTGTACACGGGTATTATCCACTCATTTATCTGTTGTGTAATGGAATGTTTTCGATTCTTTGTGTATTTATACAGTGATTTTTTTACAATTTAATATATGTGAGTCCTGGGACTCGCTGGACTAAAAATGTGTGAATCCCAAACTGAAAGTGTGAGTCCCAAGTATTGTCCATTGATGAATTTAGCAACAAAACACACACGCATAACAAATGAGAAGCAGTAACCAGGTTTTAAATGGCAGAAAGTATACACTCTTCACGAAATTAAATTTGTTGATGTTTTGGTCCTTAAACCATCTGTTCAGCGCCTCGACAGTCTCGTTGTACGTCAGATATAGCGACTGGTCTGGTATCTTCGTCTCAACAATTACATCGACATAATCACGATCGGCCACCTGTGCCAACAGGTGAAGGTCCTCAGCTGCTTGCTGGAATACCTTGCTCCCGTATGGTAAGGCGCGGAGTTTCTCGATGTCAAATATGTCCTGCTCGTTGCCTTTCCTGCATATCGCTACATACAGTTCATCACTCGCAGACCGGTTGTACTTCTTCATCAGGAAACGACACGTTTCAATATTGATGGAAGACCGACTTGGTTTCTTCTTTGGTTCGTGATTGGCTCCCTTCATAATGTCTTCGAGTGAGACTGTATGCGTGGGCTTTGTTCTTGTTGGCGTCGGCTGAGCCAGGAATTCTGATGGATCCATGTTGTAGAGACATCTTGCGGGTTCCTCTCGTCTTGATGGTCACGGATCCTCGTCTGTTTCGTGGCGTTTCCTTTTTGACGGCTGCATTCCGAGCAGATTGTAAAAGGCTGAAGACGCTCCCTCTTCTTCCGAATCTTCTCTCTCTGACATGGTCTCGTCCGCCTGGAGGAGTCATCTGGGCGGCGAGTTCTATGTCTTTTAACTGCTGCTTGTACAGCTGGAGTTCCTTTTCCCTCAGATAGACAGTGAGTAGACGGTTTTTCAACTCCACATTGTTAGCCCCCATAAATACCCTTGGAGGAGTCAGGATATGGCGGTAGAAATCTTTATGTTCGACTATTTTTGCTGTTTTGACAGTGCAGAACTTCATCAGCTTGCTTCGTGCAGTCCTCCATCGTGTGGCTTTGCATAGATGCTGATCATTATCATTTTGGACAATCAGGTGAACGTGAAAGCCATTTATGCGGCATGTGTCATCTGAGGTTCCGTCATGCATTATCAATGCGCAATTGTTGTAGTTCAGTATTCTCTTTAGAGTATTCACTTTCTCTGCATCCGCTCTTGTGAGATTGTGGTATATTCCTATCGGAGTGGCCCAGTTTGTCACTGGCCATTGCAACATCCTATATTTATTATTGTCCTTAGACACTTTGTCTAAATGGGTTGATGTTACATATTCTGTCATTAAGACGTTGGATCTGTTCCGCATCTCTTGACCGCATTCCGTCAGCTTTACGATCTTTGGGGCTAACGTGGACGGGTTGAAGTATTGCTTAACTTGATCCCCCGAGATAATAACAGAATACATTCTATCTTCAACGTACTTCGACGTGAATCTCTCTTCGAAGTTTTGTTCATGCTCGCCACGCGCAGCGTTTTCCATTAAAGCTGCCATGGCTGATCACCGGCTTGATCTGCTTTATCTGTAACAGTTAATGGAATGTCAGTAACTTGTAACAATGGTGTCCAAGACTGGTTGAGTACTGGTATGTTGCCTACTAATGTCCGTCTCATTGTATCTAATGCCTTTGATGCGTCTGTGTCTGATTTTATAGCGTCTTGTACTACGTCAGGGTTGACCCCTATAGTTTTAAACTGAGTCGTAGTCATGACTGGGTCAAACTTTTTTGTGTCTTTCGGAGGTCCAGTGTTCGGTTGATATAATGAGGGTTGACCGTGTACTAACATAACAGGTCGCATTCCTTGTGATATGTGTAGACTGTTTACTGCATTGAAAAGTCCAATTTGATTGTTGTATAGTCTAGCCATTGCTCTTGGGTATGATTCCATAAGATACGGGATTATGATTCGTTTTAAATAGTTATTGCAATAGGATTGTGTTCCGTTTAATCCCACAGTGTTGTGTGCACCCAGAGTTTCTAAGTCAGTCAGTGCTGTAGTATGTTGTATTTGCTTTTTTCCAATGGCGTCTACTATTAATTGTAATGCGGCTATGTTGGCAGTGTTTGTATTAACAGTCGATTGTTGTTGTAACAGTTTGGTAACGTCCACGGTCACGCTTTCCTGTAGTTTTTCTTGTAATGTTTGTAATTCATTTCGTATTGTTACCATTGTAAGTTGCATTTCGTTAATCAGTCTGTCTTGTCTTGTGTTTTATCGTCTGCTGTCAGTTTCCCAAATACACTATCAAATAATTTGTTTGTTGCGGCTGCAGTTTCTGTGTTTAGTCTCTCGGATAAAGCATCTACGGAAGTTTTTACCATTCCCTGTACTAATGTGTTCATTGTTCCCTCTATTAACCCAGTTACTGCGGCATTTACTAAATTCCCCTGAGTCGTTACTGCGGCAGATATTGCAGCAGCTCCCAAATCTCCACCCACTGTCGCTATAGCCCCTACCGTGACCCCTAGTAGTTTTGACCAGATACTTTCTGATCCTCCCGTAACAGTCATTGTTGCGTCTGTCATTCCGTCTGTTATTGATTTTTTCAATTCTGGTAAGAAGTTTTGTGGTAATTGTAGTACAGATGATGAGCTGGGTTTTGTTTGCATTTCTGTAATTGTAGTGTCTAGTTTTTGTAATTTCTGTTGTATTATTACATTCTCGGAAAAAAAGTCATCTAATTTACGCTTTTGTCCTTGTAGTTGTGCATCATACTGACTAAGTACTATCCGTAAGTCATTTCTGTAGTCCCATGTTGCATCCATGTGAATCATGGCCATTGGATAAAACCATCTGTCTACTCCCAGTGACATGTTGCTACTGTCAAAGGTCATTGTTCCTGTTAAGTCCCCCACGTTTGCATTTGTTACTCGAACATTGAATTGGTCTAACGTATAAGCTTGTATGTCCGTTGATAAGCACCATATTGTATTTATGTATGTTTCATTTATTCCTAGGTTTTGAAATGTCTCTGTTACTAGCAGTTCTTCCGTAACTTTACGTCTAGTCATTAAGGATCCTAACACGTAAGTATGTAAGTCTGTCTGTGCTACGGGAGGAATGTTGTCATTGACATTCCACTCAAAGGATACCTAGAAATCCGTATGCTGATAACATCGGTAATTGTATTGCTTTAATTGGATCGTCTTTGTTTGGATTTTGGAATTTTGTTTTTGTCAAGTTTGTTTGCACTACTTTACATAGGTACATTTTATTGCCTGTTGGTACATTCAACATAGCTGTGTCATGAGGCGTGTCTGACCATCTGACTTCAAGTCTTTCGGTATTTGACAACTGTTGCCATATAGACAAGTTTTGTTGTGGACCAGGCAATGTTGGTAACATTTGTTTTAGTGGAAACATTTGAGCTAACAGTTTTCCATACCGTTTCTGTGTAGTAGCGAATGTTGTGACCTGAGGTAATGTCCAATTGTGTTTGTCTTCGTCACCAGAAGTTCTGAATGTTATTTCAGGATATGCTGATGGAACTGTCATGTCTGCCTGTAATCTATTGTTCGAGTAGTAGAACTGCGTAAACGTTTGGTCAAATATACGTTGGTATGCTCGCATGTAATTGAGTACGTGACATATACGTTGTCCTGTATAGCCAAAGCCATTGTCTTTACCATATTGATGATCATTTAACAATATAGATTTGAAAGTCTGAGCAACGTTGTTTAATGTTATGTTAGTCGGGTAGTTAACCCAATTCTTTATATCTAAATCTCCTGGCGTAGTTGTTAACGTTTTAATAGATAATGTTTGTGGTCTTATATAAGCATTGAAAGGTAAGGCATCCATACCTATTGCGTCTTCCTTTTCTTCTCAGGAATGAACCCGAGTGAGTTCGTCGGGTCCCCCGAAGCGTTTGTGGCTCACAGCACGAGTCGACGTATCGAACGTGTCTGCGATGACGTCCTGTACGGCAGTAGTGTAGTTCTGTGGTACGGTGTCGTTGGTTGGGTAAAATTCTGGAATTTTTGTAGCTACGAACAGGGCCGACGTAACTGCCCCGGCGCTATCAAAAGCCTGGTTTCCCTCGGGATCTTTGTAATACTCTTCTCGTGTCTTTTTTGCTATTCTGTCTATAACAGCTGTTTTGGCTACGCGAGGTTTCTTGCCGTAATTCCTGGTGAAGGCGACCTCTATTGTCTGCTGTAACATAGAAGGAATAGGGGCCATAACATCGGGTTTGACCTTAACGTCAGTGAGTACCTTACGCATCTCTTGGTTGAGATTGTCAGTCTTTGCTTGTAATTTAGCTCTATCGGGATTTTTAGTGTACGTGTTAACTTCTGCCCTACTAGTCCCTGCCCTATAAGGATAAACCCATTTGCCAGTCTTTGGATTTCTGTACTTTTGTCGAGATCTGTTTGCTACGCTTTGGTCTGAAACAATCTCTAAGTGGGTGAGGTGCGTAAGCACACACCCAATCTGCTTGTGTAATAAATAATGTGTAAACCAATGTGTGAGGTGTCAGTCTGTGCCGGTGCCCCCCCTTAAGGTGCGCGCCTTCGGCCATATGGCCCACGGGGGGCAACGCAGTGCCACGCAGGCGTCAGCGGCCGAGTAAAACGCAAACCCAAGATCGCCCAATACGCAACATTCTCATGCAAACATGTTTGCAACAAATTCGCTCAACTGTGCGTATGCATGGGCATCATGTACCAGCACCAAGGTATGTGCCCCGGCTTGATTTACAAGTGTAGTCGTTGTCTAGTCGTTGTCTTGTTCTCTGCCATTTCTTTCGATCAAATGAGACTCCTGCGATTCAGTAATCGCTTATATAGTGCCGATAACGTTGCCCTAGCAACGACAAATGCCACTTACGCTCAAATTAAAACACCAAAATTATATTGGTATAACAAAGGCATTCACATTGGTAGTTAAATAAACAAATATATAATAAAACATTAACAGTGTATAGTGTTGTTTAAACGTTTCATATATTTTTGAATAAAAAGTAGAAAATAACGAATTTCTCCGCATCAGCAACGAGTATTCACTTGGCATATTGCCTGGGCATTTGGCGATAATTCACAGAGCTACGCAGCATCTTTTCTTGCCTCGGCATCAAACCATGGAATCATGCTGTGTCTTTACACGTGGGGATTCGCCTAGAAGAAATATATACAGATATTGATTGCATACTATAACAAATAATTTTAAGCTCGGCTGTTTTCAGAGAAAACCCAAAGTATTGTCATAGCCAGCTCGTCGTTTCATGTCGTCCGCCGGCGTCGTGCTAAAACCTTGACAAGCTTTCGCAGCCGAGCGTGGCACCAGTTATGTGGTGCTCTTGTCAAATAAACGATTATTAGAAACAAATACAGACAATACGCAAAGAAGCATGTCTTGTTAGAGTTGATTGCTGAAAATTTGTGCATTGTGCACTTTTAGTCATGCCATTTAACTTTTTAGCATCAGTGCATAATTTACAATACAAAATGTTTGTGCACTCGTCAAAGGCAAGCCAGCCAAACAGTTTTTACCATTCCGTCTGTTATTTTCTAGCTTTTTAGAATGATATCATTATGTGGTTCTTCGCTAGAAACGGTTGTACTGGTTGTCGCTGTAGATGCGTTTGAATTGCTTAAAAAAAAAAAACGAAATAAAATCCGCTGGCCTTCGCTATTGTGTTTTCGCTTTGGACCCATTTTTGCAGACGATATTCGCTACGTCACTTACAATGTAAATTTTTACTACTACACCGCTTACCCATAGACAGTTTACTAACGACGAATTTCATTGGTTCTAAGCAACTGATTATCCGACTACTGGTATTACGAGCAGTGCAATTTTGACGGAACACCGTGTTTACCTACATTTTACCCCATACAGAAAGTGCAATAATAACAAATAAGATTTCGAACTGACTCGTAACTTGAAAAAAGCATGCGTCCTTTGGATCCACATATTCTTAAACTTTGCGCCTACGGCAATTGTTTTGCGTCTAGGACGCAGAGGTAAAAAATCACTGTTAATATATAAAATTATTTTGTACAATATGGGCATTTACCATAGACAAATAAAGCATTGTGCAAGGTTAAACATAATTATGTTTGTATGCAGAAATCTGCAAATGCAACAGAGTTTACCAACGGCTATTATTTGATAAACTGCTCCGGTTCATTTTAACAGCAATAATGTACATGGAGTACATGACGTAGCGTGTGATGAAAAAGAAAGTTTATTGAGTTCGTAAACTCATTTGAATATAGTGATAGGATGGCATAAGGGTCTTTATTAAACTATGCTAAAATGATTATTAAAGACCCTAGATGCAAAATCGTCAATTATTGAGTTAAATGGATTATTAGATGGATTTTAAAGGATAATTAAATGTAAGAAACTAGTTTGAACGTGTTTTGGTTTTTGTATGTACTTTTGTCGTTCCCTGTTCTTTGGGATGATTTTAACATGGGCGCCATTGATGCATTGGATCACACAAGGCATACCCATAACATTTTATAAAAAACACGTTCTGCGCATCCTGAAATTCGTCGTCCGAAGTCGGAAAACGTATTGCCCTTTATATTAAGTCAAATAAAGTGTCAGTTGCTGCAATTGACTGTTTACCTGTCGAAATTGTCAAGGTCGTCGATAGTGTACATGTATCATAATGTGGACATCGACATCATTTTGTCAGGAGCAATCGCCGCCATATTGAATTTTAATCAAATTTTTCGAAAATAAAATGAATTATTGTAAAGTAAAATCTTCTTTTTTCGGTCGAAATGTGTTACAATTCGCATACTGCGTAAAATTGAATAGAGGCATATGGTGATATTTTTACTTGTTTTACAGTTTGTGTGTGAATTTTTTAAAGACTATTTTGCGTACCAGAACAAATACATTTATATCACTACGCATGGTTACATTCGTTAGATTTTAAGCGCTTTTAAGACTGAATTAAAATTATTGTTAAGGTTATTAGATCTATTTATGTTAAATGTCACGTTGAAAAAAAATCAAATGGGATAAATAGAATACTAGGATTAGCGTTGAATACAGAAAAGTTTATCTTGCTCGGCTCGAACACCGAAAGCGCTTGCCAAGGCTCGCGCTCCAGGCGTTCTAAGCCTCGCAACATAAACTTCTCTGTATTCAACGCTAACCTAGTATTCTCTATGTCATCGGCGAGGAACTGGTCAGATTTGTAATAACTTTCGTTTTCAATAAGTTCAAGAGCAGATAACAATCTCAACAAAATATGTTGTTGCTCTTCACTACCATTAAAACTTAATGAAATAGCTCTTAACAGGCAGTTGCCATCACCGATTGTTTTGATAGGTGTGTAATGCCCTATCATGGCAGGATGAAATTTTTGCAGAATATTGATTGATGTATTGTCCTCGTCTGAAGACAGGAACATAGCATCCGTCTGCTTGAATCCCACATTATACGCTCCTAATAGTTTATAGGGTATGGTATGGTAGGGTAGGTAGGGTAGGGTAGGGTAGGTTGGGTATGGTAGATTAGGGGGTAGGTTATGTGTAACGGAAGGATAGGGTAAGGGTTAGTGTTATGGTTAGGGGGTAATAATAATAGGTCTGTGTTTACACGGGCTTTGGACCGTTCCCTGGGAACAAAACGTTCGATTGTTCACAGGAAGCCACATTAGGAGTGACGCCTCGCCACCTCCCACCCTTGAACTGAAAAAGACTGCTTTTGATCCGGGGGTGTCATCTACCTACCTACCCCCCTACCCTACCCCCTAACCTACCTACCTACCTACCGTATTTACCTACCCTACCTACACTACCTAATAATCCAAACCATCAAACCAAAAAAACGGATCTGGTTTGTCATCTTGCTACCTACCTACTTACGATACCTACCAACCTACCATACATACCACAAATACCGACCTACCGTACCTACGTGCCTACCCTACCTACAACATCTATATACTATACCTACCATCTGTTTGTAGTCACAAATGGGCCCTTAACCGTGCCTACCCTTCCTACCATACCTACCCTATTACTTACCTATTTTGGGCAAGACCTTTACTTCTTCAGCCAATCTATATCTTCCCCATCTTCCCCTCTTCGGACCCCATAGGCGAAGAGGAGCTCCTCGCCTGCTTTTACGTCGCGAATTGCCAGTAGTAAGACAAGGGAAGTACCATCTAAGTCCACTGCCTTCGGCTTCACATTCCACATCTTGGATGAATGGTTCATATGCCGCCCGTATGTCTTCATGAATTCCGCCCTGGAATGACAACTGCATTGATTAGCTGCATCTATACAAATCTTACCTTGCTTTAAAAAAAAGCATGTAATTGGTGGCCATGGAGTCTGTGCTCCTCATCCGTTTCTCTCCCTCCGACGAAATCTTTTGGCCGTGATGATCGCACACTACCTGTCCTTTCTTGATGAACGAGTTGGCGAAGACACCTTGCCCTTTGTTGGCAGTGCTGCAGAGACAAACGTAAGGCCAGCTCTGTTCTTTGATGAAGGCCCTCAGCGTATCGCCTTCCAGATTCAGGGATGAGCTCTGGTAGGTTTTTTTCATGGAACGAAACTTGGACTGCAGTAAGCTTTCCTTTAATTTGACGGCATACTTGTTCCTCACCAAGTCTTCGGCCGTCAACGTGGGTGCAATCAGGTCCTTGTACGGCACATTTTGTATTTATCTCTTGTTCACCAAAAGACGAATGACCATTTTGTCCGCCAGAGCATTGTCCCGCATGGTCCGGAGGGAGCGCTGTATGGTTGTCGCATCGTCTGTGCTCATCTTCCGTCCAGCAGCCTTCTCCATGTCTATCAATTGGGTAGGGGTGGGAAGGGTCACGTCGGCGATATCCTAGCCACTTTCTCTTTCAGCTGGTCCATAATACGCTTCACCTTTAGGTCTTTCGGCGTCTTCGGTGATCTTGGAAAGACGGTTTTCGGTGGCGTGGCCGTGGACGGTGGTACCTCCTGTTCAGCGACAGGCGTCGCATCAACTGATGTTGTCGCCACCGCCCGAGGTACACTATTGGCAACCGCTGCACCACGGTTACTGACACGCGGTTGCCTTTGCCGTTCACTCCGTGATCCTCCTTGATCGCATCCAAAACAGCAAGAGCGTCAATCGAAGTTTTCGCAAACCCATGTTTGTAGTGGCTTCTTGCTACCTCCGCCGAATGGCACGGGTAGTCAGCGACTAACTTCCTGTGGTCTTTAGGCCTTCCTTCAACCCACGTCTCCCATGAGCACCGAGCCGTTGATGAGGTGATTTTTGGATCCTTGTACTGCTTCTGCAGTATTTCTATCCAGTCGCTGACCTTCCGGAAATGGGGCCTGTCGCTCTGCGTGAAGAAGTACGGGTGTGTCGGATTTTTCAGACGGAAGATGATGGTGCGCATGTACCTGAAATATAAATCAAAATTATCAGTCCAGTAGGGATTAAGGGCATTATGCCGCTCGCCATTTTATGCCGCCTGAAACTCACTGCCGTACATATTTTCGGCTGCGCCGACACGTATACCCTGGCCCAGACACAGATAGGCCGTGATAAATCTGTTGATGAAGGCTATTCTTGTCTTTGTAAGAATCGGTCCAGAGTCGTCCTTCTTTCTGAGTTCATCCATCGCTTTATAGAAGTCTGCTTTTGCAACCGCAAAGACTCGCTTCACTTCGGTTGGTGTAGGTGGCATCGGCATTGAGTTCATCTGTCTTTTGTGTAGCTCAAACACACCTGAATCGAGACCAGAACGCATGTTAGAAATATGCACTTGGAGACAAGTAAGCCTGTTATACTCACGTTGATCATTACTTACCAACAGCAGGTCCATGTCAACGTTAAAGTATTTCATGAATTGCATGAAGTTCTTTGTGTAATTTAACACGGTTTTGAAATTGACATCCATATCTTCAAACCATGCAAGTACCGCTTCATAACAGCTTAACGACAGGTAAGTGGTTTTAAAATCTTGCGTTGTGATGCCCTGTAACCCCATCATCTTCCACGTCATCCTCGTCACGTGGGCCAGGCTGTTGTTGATCGCTGCTTCTGACTTATGTGCTTTCCGTTGGTGCGAGCGGAAGTTCTGGAATGATAGACAAAATTGGGTCATATCTAAATGATAGGTATACAAGCGAGAACATGAGCATTTCATACCGCGTATGACACCGATGTCTACCTACCCTGAATATAGGCTGGTCGATAAACGGCTGGGGAACATCGTAGAATCCATTTTCCTTTAACCTTCTCCTTAGGTCTTCGGTCGGCAGTCGCCCGTTTGCGGACAGGACGCGAGTGCCTCCATCGTTGGCGGAAGTCAAAGGCTGGCAGAGTTTGGCGACAGCTGTAGCGGCGTGTTCTCCGTCACCGGCAGGAGAAATACCGGAGTCTGACTCTGCCTCAGACTCACTTGAATAGATTACCTGCCATCTTGATTTGCGTCTAGACGGCGGTATAACCTTGGCATCAAGTTCACTTTCAGGGGACGACAGCGGGCGCTTCTTAGTGCGGGCGTTCCCTCGTCACTCTCCAGGTCGCGACTGACCGTGGCCGCTTTCTTTATGCCACCGCCAGCCTGCACTGCCACCTTTGGTGGAGACAACTTGAATGTTGACTTTTGAGCCACAGGCGCTCCTGCAACGGGTGCTGGTGGAGAGCCCTTGAATAACGACTTCGACAGCGTCAGAAGTCGCTGTTTTCCCGGCTGTTCTTCCTGCTCGACTGGCTTAAAGCGCCGTCGCACCAAGCGACAAGCAGGCTCTTCCGGGTGCGTCCATACACCATACTCTGTGGGGATAATATCGTGTCACCAGTTCTCAAGGATGCCGTACACCTAATGTAAACATTTCCAAATTAATCATATGAACAGTTGACACAGATCCAAGATATGAATAGAAGTACATCTTAATAGATAAATTATGTAGGAATTCAGTTACAACATGGACTCTCTCTGTAGTGCTATTTACATGATATTAACATAACATTACAAACATTTATATTTCATCACATATAAACGTATTCACATACCTCGGATACGGTGTACATCCTGTCTGCTGAATAGCATCCTTCCGGGACAGCTTTGTTGGCTGCAAATGCAGTGTAGTTTTCCTTTAGGATTTTCTTGTTTTCTTCAATAAACTCTTTCCTCCCATCTATCCCGACGGGGCATCGGGGGCATGTCATTTGGTGACGATCTAGTTTCGTTTTCGCATATTGCAGGCACAAGTTGCAACGATACAACTTGTGTTTGGGCTGTATGGCCGTCTTCAGTTGTCCAAGAAAAGCCTGCGCCATCTTGCTACTACTACTAATAATACTACCAATAATACTACAACCACTAGGTAAACTACTTTTACTAAAAATAATGAGTATTACTACTAAAAGTACTCATTCTACTGAGTGAATGAATTAGTGTATTAACAAAAATACAACAAGTATCGATATACAATAGTGTTATTATAATTACAAACATTTATATTTCATCACATATAAACGTATTCACATACCTGGGATGCGGTGTACATCCTGTCCGCTGAACAGCATCCTTCCGGGACAGCTTTGTTGGCTTTGAACGCAGTGTAGTTTTCCTTTCGGATTTTCTTGTTTTCTTCAATAAACACTTTCCTCCAATCTATCCCGACACGGCATCGGGGGCATGTCATTTGGTGACGATCTTGTTTCGTTTTCGCGTCTTGCAGGCACCAATTGCAACGATACAACGTGCGTTTAGGCTGTATGGCCTTCTTTAGTTGTCCAAGAAAAGCCTGGGCCATCTTGCTACTACTAAAACTACTTATACTACTACTAATAATACTACCAATAATACTACAACCACTAGGTAAACTACTTTTACTAAAAATAATGAGTATTACTATTAAAAGTACTCAATCTACTGAGTGTATGAATTAGTGTATTAACAAAAATACTACAAGTATCAATATACAAATAGTATTATTATAATTTAAACTATACTACTACGACAACTACTTCTAGTTATTAAAAAATATTAAGCTTTTCGCTTAAAACACATTTCAAATAAGATATATAAATGTATTTGTATATTGTATCGGGATAAGAACGCTTCCGGTCTCGCAAGCAAAGGTCTCGGGGAAGGCCATGGATGCCCCTCGCAAGAGACACAGCCCACAGTGGCCCCAAGCCAGCGAGCGAGTGTGAACGGGACCGTCCACCGGCTCGGCGGCAGGCCGATTTGCTTCGAAGAAGCACATATATAAATGGGACTCTACTACCTACTAAGGGTAGGGAGTCTTTTTGTATGCACCTGTGCCGGATTTGGGTCTACACGTCTACCCTCATGAAGACCGTGAAGTCTATGCCATTTTGTCTTAGGGCTTGGATTGCCACGCAGGCGTCAGCGGCCAAGTAAAACGCAAACCCAAGATCGCCCAATACGCAACATTCTCGTGCAAACATGTTTGCAACAAATTCGCTCAACTGTGCGTATGCATGGGCATCATGTACCAGCACCAAGGTATGTGCCCCAGCTTGATTTACAAGTGAAGTGGTTGTTTTTTTCTCTGCCATTTCTTTCGATCAAATGAGACTTTTGCGATTCAGTAATCGCTTATATAGTGCCGATAACGTTGCCCTAGCAACGACAAATGCCACTTACGCTCAAATTAAAACACCAAAATTATATTGGTATAACAAAGGCATACACATTGGTCGTTAAATATTTTGTTTTAAATTAAAACAACAACAAATATAGGGATTTTAACTTCGTTATTTTCTACTTTTTATTAAAAAATATATGAAACGTTTGAACAACACTATACACTGTTATTGTTTTATTATATATGTTATACAATAAGCACCATTTTCACGGAACGTCAAACACAAATCAAATAAATATTTAAATGTATGTGTATACTCTCTCGAGATTAAAAGGCTTTTTATATAGGTTTAGCATTTATAATGCGTTATTTTGCCATTTACAGGCGACTTTTCACCGAATAAGAACTACCTCGCAGTCGGCGCTCTGGGGAAAATTCTTGGTTAATGTCCCAAATTCAGGACATTGCGTGTTTCCTTTCCCTGTGGGGCGGGTTTTTATAAAGGTATTTCGAATGCCACTGGCTGTAAAATTCCAGTCGCCTGGCCCTAGGATACCACCAAAAAGTGCAGATCGGAGTTGGAGTTTCCAGCGTGTGGGCAGAGTTAGTTTCCCTGGTTGTAACTAAAGGTACGCATGACTCTCCGAGGGGTTTCCCCGACAAGGTAATGGCCCAAAAGCCATGAGGTAGAGACGTTCCCCCATGACTTAAAAGAGTCTATGGCAATGCTTTGTTTTAATTAGACAGTCAGATTCCCCTTGTCCCCACTAGTTATTAGTTGGTTGTAAGTCGCCTTAAATCACCTGTAATCAAGCGAGCACTCTGGGTTAGGATGCTGTTGAATATTAAAATAGCTGTGGAACCTCTCAGGCTTATCCCTGCCCACACAAATTGAAGTTTTAAAGGATGTTTTGGTTTAGGAATGGATGTGCAGGCAGATCCCTAAGGTCGATAGCTAGTTGTTCTATCATTATGTAACTGCACAGAACTATCATCAGAAAAAATGATTATCTAAAAGTACAGCTCACACAAAACACACAAAGATTCTTTTGTTTTTCTAAATTTCTACGCATCAGCAACGAGTATTCACTTGGCATATTGCCTGGGTACTTGGCGATAATTCACAGAGCTACGCAGCATCTTTTCTTGCCTCGGCATCAAACCGTGAAATCACGCTGTGTCTTTACACGTGGGGATTCGCCTAGAAGAAATATATACAGATATTGATTGCATACTATAACAAATAATTTTAAGCTCGGCTGTTTTCAGAGAAAAGCCAAAGTATTGTCATAGCCAGCTCGTCGTTTCATGTCGTCCGCCGGCGTCTTGCTAAAACCTTGACAAGCTTTCGCAGCCGAGCGTTGCACCCGTTATGCGGTGCTCTTGTCAAATAAACGATTATTAGAAACAAATACAGACAATACGCAAAGAAGCATGTCTTGTTAGAGTTGAATGCTGAAAATTTGTGCATTGCGCACTTTTAGTCATGCCATTTAACTTTTTAGCATCAGTGCATAATTTACAATACATAATGTTTGTGCACTCGTCAAAGGCAAGCCAGCCAAACAGTTTTTACCATTCCGTCTGTTATTTTCTAGCTTTCTTAGAACGATTTTCATTATGTGGTTCTATCTGGAAACAGTTGTACTGGTTGTCGCTGTAGATGCGTTTGAATCGCTTTGAAAAAACAAACAAATAAAATCTGCTGGCCTTCGCTATTGTGCTTTCGCTTTGGACCCATTTTTGCAGACGATATTCGCTATGTCACTTAAAATGTAAATTTTTACTACTACACGGCTTACCCTTAGACAGTTTTCTAATGACAAATTTCATTGGTTCTAAGCAACTGTGATCCGACTTCTGGTATTACGAGCGGTGCAATTTTGACGGAACCCGGTGTTTACCTACATTTTATCCCGTACGGAAAGTGCAATAATAACAAATAAGATTTCGAACGGACTTGTAACTTGAAAAAAGCATGCGTCCTTTGGATCCACATATTCTTAAGGGACGCAGGACGCAGAGGTAAAAAAATCACTGTTTATATATTAAATTATTGTGTACAATATGGGCATTTACCATAGACAAATAAAACATTGTGCAAGTTTAGACATAATTATGTTTGTATGCAGAAATCTGCAAATGCAACCGAGTTTACCAACGGGTATTATTTGATAAACTGCTCCGGTTCATTTTACGGCAGTAATGTACAATTGCCGCCATATTGAATTTTAATCAAATTTTTCGAAAATAAAATGAATTATTGTAAAGTAAAATCTTCTTTTTTTGGTCGAAATGTGTTACAATTCTCATACTGCGTAAAATTGAATAGAGGCATATACTGATATTTAACCAGGTTTTCCGAAGGAAAAAACTGGTTATTAGATTGGCGAATGCGGGCGGGCTGGCTGGCTGGCTGGCTGGCGGGCTGGCTGGCGGGCTGGCGGAATAAGCTTGTCCGGGCCATAACTATGTCGTTCATTGTCAGATTTTAAAATCATTTGGCACATTTGTTCACCATCATTGGACGGTGTGTTGCGCGAAATAATTACGTCGATATCTCCAAGGTCAAGGTCACACTTTGAGTTCAAAGGTCAAAAATGGCCATAAATGAGCTTGTCCGAGCCATAACTATGTCGTTCATTGTCAGATTTTAAAATCATTTGGCACATTTGTTCACCATCATTGGACGGTGTGTCGCGCGAAATAATTATGTCGATATCTCCAAGGTCAAGGTCACACTTTGAGTTCAAAGGTCAAAAATGGCCATAAATGAGCTTGTCCTGGCCATAACTATGTCATTCATTGTGAGATTTTAAAATCATTTGGCACATTTGTTCACCATCATGGGACGGTGTGTCCCACGAAAGAATCACGTCAATATCTCCAATGTCAAGGTCGCCACGACTAAAAATAGATTTAAAAAAAAAAAAAAAAATTAAAAAGGGGGTTAATTTTTTTTGGTCATTTCAAAAGTTCAGTTTGAGTTTTCTCCCTTTATCAGATTTTTTTTTCACAATGAAAACCTGGTTTTGTGACAATTTTGTCCCTTGTTTTTGTTGTTTTACAGTTTGTGTGTGAATTTTTTAAAGACTATTTTGCGTACCAGAACAAATACATTTATATCACTACGCATGGTTGCATTCGTTAGATTTTAAGCGCTTTTAAGACTGAATTAAAATTATTGTTAAGGTTATTAGGTCTATTTATGTTAAAAGTCACGTTGAAAAAAAAATCAAATGGGATATATAGAATACTAGGATTAGCGTTGAATACAGAAAAGTTTATGTTGCTCGGCTCGAACACCGAAAGCGCTTGCCAAGGCTCCCGCTCCCGGCGTTCTAAGCCTCGCAACTTCTCTGTATTCAATGCTAACCTAGTATTCTCTATGTCATCGGCGAGGAACTGGTCAGATTTGTAATAACTTTCGTTTTCAATAAGTTCAAGAGCAGATAACAATCTCAACAAAATATGTTGTTGCTCTTCTCTACCATTAAAACTTAATGAAATAGCTCTTAACAGGCAGTTGCCATCACCGATTGTTTTGATAGGTGTGTAATGCCCTATCATGGCAGGATGAAATTTTTGCAGAATATTGATGTATTGTCCTCGTCTGAAGACAGGAACATAGAATCCGTCTGCTTGAATCCCACATTATACGCTTCTAATAGTTTTCTTTGGGACTTGGCAGTATTTCTCAATGCATTTTTCTTTTTTGACTGTAATGCGGCCTGCAGTCTGTAATAAAAGAACTGACAGTACTGGTGTGACGATGCTTTTGAGAGGATGGATATAAAAGCATCAAGTTAAGTTTATCTACTTCACCACAATCACCACAATTGTGTATGTTGGTACAAAAAAAAAATTTGGTACAACAATTTTGCGGAAAAAAAAATGGGTATGAAAACAAATTTGGGTACGAAAAAATATTTGGGAACCAAAAAATTGGGACCGAAAAAAAATTGGGTACGAACAAAAAATTGGGGATGAAAAAAAAAATTGGGTACGAAAAAAAAATTGGGTACGAATAAAAATTGGGTACGAAAAATTTTAGGTACGGAAAAAAAATTGGGGGAACGGGAAAGTAGTACCTGTGGGGAACTTTACCCACACTCGCACATTTTCGGCCCTTTATGTCAAACATCAGATAAGTTCCTCGAAGGCAATAGTATGAACACACATTTCGGAAGCGGTAATGCGGTCCTACCTACGCGCGTCAAAATGTAAGCGAAACACAAGTCTGTCAGGAATGATTGAATTAACGAAGAAAATCGTGTATTGATGTAAGTTTTTTTGAAGAAATGTGCAGAAAATATATTAAACAAGAACTGTGTTTGTGAAACACAATGCCCCCTGCTGCGCAGCTTTGAATCCATATATTTTGCCTTTGACCTTGAAGGATGACCTTGACCTTTCACCACTCAAAATGTGCAGCTCCATGACATACACATGCATGCCGAATATGGAGTTGCTATCTTCAATATTGCAAAATTTGACCTTTGACCTTGAAGGATGACCTTGACCTTTCACCAATCAATATGTGCAGCTCTATGAGATACGCATGCACGCCAATATTGAAAAAGTTATGGCCAATCTTAAAGTTTTGGGACAGACAGACGCTTTATATTTGACATTTGACCTTGAAGGATGACCTTCACCTTCACCTTTCACAACTGAAAATGTGCAGCTCCATGAGATGCACATGTATGCCAAATATAAAGTTGCTATGTTCAATATTAAAAAAGTTATGGCCATTAAAGTTTTCGGACGGACGGATAGACTGACACACTGACTGACAGTTCAACTGATATAGGCCACCCTACCGGGAGCATAAAAAGCAATGGCGATATTTTTCTCAGCCACATAATTGTTAAATAGTTTGATATGACAAAATGAAAGTGAAAGTAGAACTGTAAAAAATGACAACCTGTCAATGTGTTGTTTTTGCTGGCACGAGAGGGCGATTACACTCAATGTGTTCACATTTTGACCATAGGCTTTGTCAATGACCTTTATAGTATGGGTAGCTTTGATATTATTTATTGCTATCATGTAACTGCATGATTGTGTATATGTTTACAATACACAAAGCATAAATAATGATAAAAATATACTGAGTTTATAATAATCTGAGAACTATAGCCAGGTCAATTAAGGACTTAAAATACAATTTTGTGTCCTGATTTCATGAAGAAATGACCATGCATGTCCTAGATTTCAAATTCAAGGCCCTGGTGTGACACATTGGTAGCATTACCGTTAAACTGTTACCAGGCTTATGAAATTAGTTTTTATTGAACTATCTAAGGAAATCTAAATCAGGCACTGATTTTTCTTGTTTTAATACAGTCATAGAACAGTTGTGGCCTCTGGGTAATGACCAATTTTTGCTTACTTGTCACACCCTTAAAACTTTCCACACGTCTATAATAGCAAATCTGGATGTAGGCGATCTTCAGTGGTACATTCAAACTTTAGCTCTGTTACAAGAGTGCTGGTAAAGTCCAGTTACATATTTAAATCTAGGCCATGTCAAAATCAAAGTGTCAAAGACAAATGAAAGATGTGTTCATTAATTATTGTCTAGTTGTTTACTACTGCTGTAAGTTTTTATATAATATTACTGATGAACATCATGTGAGAGAAAATTCACATTATCATTGTATATCAGGTTTAGCAACCTTTTAGATAACAAAGTATGCTAGTTTTCAATGTCGCTTCTGGGGATCGAACCCGTAGGGCTTTTAGGAAGATTCTGAAATTTTCGATCCCTCGAGAGCAACCAAACCAAAAATTAAGTCAAATATTGCCGACTCGGTTTTTTGAGTCGGTTCATGACGTATAATGGAGCTTGATTGGTCATTGTCGGCTCTGGTACTACTTACATGTACCCCGGGTACTCTTAAGTATATTTACATGTACCCTGGGTACTCTAAGTATACTTACATGTACCCCAGGTACGGTAAATAAACGTAATTGTACTTGGTCCATATTAGACTGTACCCGAGTTGTATTCGCGCCCAAAATCTGATGTCGTAAAACGCGCAACCGATTATCTTAAACACACTTCTCTTCAAAAAACACTGCATCAACATGCTTTTTGAGTATGTGTTCCGATAATATAGAGGCCATTCTTCAGAAAATTGACGTAAATGTGTAGATATAATTGTTACAAAAAATAGTCGACAACGACTGATTTAGGGTTAAATTTCCCGGGTACATTTTAGTATATTTACGGTACCCGGGATACATGTAAGTATACTTAAGAGTACCCGGGGTACATGTACGTAGTACCCGAGCCGACAATGAACAATCGAGCGATAATGGAAGGTGCAACATCTCTCACGCCCCCTAGCATCGCCTTTAGCAGTATTCAATTCTCAACAGGAAAGTGCTGGAGTCATTGATCCCGAGGGACAAGAAAAACAATTGATTAATGTTCGAAATAAATGATTTGATTAATGACAATTCTGTTATTTGAGCCAGGTCACAGGAAAAGCGCAGTCAAATCAGTATCGAATTAAATTATTTGTTATTGTCAGAAAAATGCTTTTAAGCAAACAGCTTTCAAGCGACTGCTGGCTGATCTAGATCCAAACTGGCCACAATCGCCTTAACCCTTTGCATGCTGGGAAATTTGTCGTCTGCTAAAATGTCGTCTGCTGAATTTGTAAAATAAGCATTTTCTTCATTTTTTTTGCTAGAATACTATCAGAATAGCAAACAGTTTGGATCCAGATGAGACGCCACGTTCTGTGGCGTCTCATCTGGAACCAAACTGTTTGCAAAGGCCTTTAAAATTCGGTCACGCACTGAAAGGGTTAATGTCTCTTTTACTGTGACACAGTTCATTTAACTTTAAAATGATAAAAAGTACTAACACTAAGAAAGAGTACTAACCAGTAAAAGTTTGAAATCGATATTGAATCTCAGGACAGCTTGGTGATCTGCAAATCCCCGATGAGATGTTGATATCAGGTATCATAGTCATTCAATAAGTCGCAAAATGCTCGAATACAATTTATAAAGCACAATGTGACTTATATTGATAACTAAAAATACCAGTAATCAGCATGCCAGTTTTGCCGTGTCAAGCTGTTACGATCCAGAGACCAGAAAGTCCTTCATTCACATCGAGTATATATCCTTCGAATTCCAACTATTGTTGTCATAAGCGGAGATTTAGTGAATAAATAATTCATATATCCTAAATAACAGCTTCTAAATAGCGAAACAAGCCAATGTATGCAGTAAGAAAGTTTTTAATCGAAACTCTCATTAAGGCGGCCATTGTTGAATGTTGAAACACGAACGACAACTCTGCTAGGAGAATGTTATCAATGCTAGGATCCTACGCAGTGGCGTATGCCCAAGGGAAGTAACTGAAAAATCGAGTTATCTCAATCGGACTGGCTCGGTCTTTTACATAGATGGCCATTGTAAATTTTTTTTAGGTGATTATCAAACCTTGGACGCTGCTGTTCCAGCATCGTCAAAAAGTGGGTGTCTCTAAGAGTTGACTAAATTTCGACAAGTAACATTAATTCAAGCATGTACACTTAACAAAAAAACGATATTTCTTTATTACTGTTATACAATTATTCTGGGCAAATTTATATATATGTATATATATATATATATATATATAAAGGCACCCGGCCCAAAATACAGCATTCCTTGACAATTACAGTATGAAATGATAAATACCACCTTGTATAAATTGAGGTTTTACACGTGTGATTTGACAAATACATATTTTCTTAATTTTCTTAATTATGCAAAATCCATGTTACTTGTAAGATGTTTATCAATTTTATGGCTAATAATACATGCTAATACATAACATTCAAATATACAATTGTAGGAGGGCATATAGTGATCTGTCTGTCAGTCTGTCCGTCTTTCCGTCACACTTTGCTCATGACTTCTATGTCCCTTGAGATATAACCTTCATATTTAGTATGCATGTGTATATGGACAAGGCCTTTCCATACGCACAATTTTTTTTTACCCCTGTGACCTTGACCTTGAAGTTAGGGTCTGCGTTTATGTTTCGAAACCTGCGTTAAGGTTTTGAAAAATTCTCATAACTTCTATGTCCCTTGAGATATTACCTTCATATTTGGTATGCATGTGTATATGGACAAGGCCTTTCCATAAGCACAAAAATTTTGAACCCTGTGACCTTGACCTTGAACTTAGGGTCCGTGTTTAGGTTTCGAAATCTGCGTTTAGGTTTGGAAAAAAACTCGTAACTTCTATCAAGAGTTTATAGGGGGCATAAGTCATCCTATGGTGACAGTTCTTGTTTAATTATACAAAATCCTTGTTACTTGTAAGATGTGCACCAATTTCATGGCTAATAATACATACTAATACATAACATTCAAATATATAGTTAAAACATATTTTTTCATTTTAATAACAATAATACAATAGTCCGATGATAACAGTGCATACATCAACAATATTGCATAACAAAGTTTGTAATGGACCATTTATCTTTTTATGGCACATATTAATCTTTGTAATCTGCACTGGTATTTGTGCATGCCGTTGTTACCAGGGGAATGGTTCCCCAGATGCACACAATTTTTGTATAAGTCAACAGGAAATTTTATGTCAGGAAATCGTAAATTGTTTGTATATGTTTTTGCTAAACAGTTGTTTATTTTCACTCTCTGTCCATCGAAGCAGATTTTATCTAATCCCTGACATTTTGAGAAATCTCCACATTTCATTATCTCTAATGTGTACATGTGCTTACAGCCATTTCAATGTATTTCATTGATTATTTTGGTTATTCTTCCCACAATCTTTTTTGGTTTTGTTGTTGTGATGTCATTTCCCCCGACAGCTACGATTACATTTTCCGCTATTTCCTGTTGCATCATGCAGTACCGATCGTTGTCCATTTTGTCAGTTCTCAATCCGCCTTTTCCATACCACCGTGCATTATAACTCACATGTAGACCTATTCTATCTTCGCAAAAGAACATAGACATTTGATATAGCTATCACTGAAAATACTACTTAAGCTATTGTAGAATAATATTATGCCTGTCAGCTTGTGCTGTTCTTATTATGCCCCCCTTCGAAGAAGAGGGGGTATATTGCTTTGCACATGTCGGTCTGTCGGTGGGTCTGTCGGTCGGTCCGTCCACCAGGTGGTTTCCGGATGATAACTCAAGAACGCTTGGGCCTAGGATCATGAAACTTCATAGGTACATTGATCATGACTCGCAGATGACCCCTATTGATTTTGAGGTCAAAGGTCAAGGTCACGGTGACCCGAAATAGTAAAATGGTTTCCAGATGATTACTCAAGAACGCTTAGGCCTAGGATCATGAAACTTGATAGGTAGATTGATCATGACTCACAGATGACCCCTATTGATTTTCAGGTCACTAGGTCAAAGGTCAAGGTCACAGTGACTCGAAATAGTAAAATGGTTTCCAGATGATAACTCAAGAACACTTAGGCCTAGGATCATGAAACTTGATAGGTAGATTGATGACTCGCAGATGACCCCTATTGATTTTCAGGTCACTAGGTAAAAGGTCAAGGTCACAGTGACTCGAAATAGTAAAATGGTTTCCGGATGATAACTCAATGATGAACACCCCACCCGCCAGAGATTGTCCTCTCATCGACTGACAGAGTGTAGGTGGGTGTAAAAATGACCATCAAGGAATCGGTTAAGATGGTTGTAGGTCGAAGACCTACAACCATCGTCTATGTGTAACAAAATCTAAGTCAAAGCCACAGTAAATAGGTTGTAGGCTGAAGGCCTACAACCTATGCTTACGCGTAACAAAGTATTGAGACGGTGCCTTACGGACGATGCTATGTGGTAAGTGAAGTGTAGTAGCAATGAACAACCCCTTGCTACCTTATGTGTGGTTGCGTGTCTGCTCTAGCAGATTTATTTGACAAGAGTTGAATTGTTGCAACAAAATTTTTATTTGAACATATTTACATTTTTATCACCAGAATAATCAAAATCATAGTCCATATAACATGCGGTCAGAACAGTTCAGTACAAACAAACAATATAAAATATTTACAAAGGTATTGTGCAATTCAGCATACAGTACAGTCTATTTCTGTGAAACACTGCAACTACGAACAGTCTATTTGTTGTCTTTAGGAAAAAATGATGTGATGACTCTCTTCTTCTTGGGGGCCTTGGGTGGAGTTATGGAACCGGACGACGACGGACTTGAATTTATCACAATGCTTTCAGTATGTACGTTATTAATATTTTTCCCTATCCAGATACCGTCTGTTGTATCTTTTTTGACGTCTTTGAATTTTTGCTCGTGCGTCTTCGAGCTCCCGTCGGTGTCCTCTGCAGAGCTGATGTCACCCATAAGGGAAGCTACAGAAGGTATCGGCTGTGCCTGTTGGTGAAATTCCATGTCTCTGAGGTCCTCATTGTCAAACCGGGCGCGAGTTCTTCGCATTCGCTCTCGCTGTCTGAGCGGAAACGCTGTCCGCACTGGAATATCGATTCCTCTTCGGACTGTCTGTCTATAATGGTATCGGCCAGGTCGAACGCTTTGGCGATTGTGATGTCCAAGGACTGTTCTAGGTCCGTGTCCACTGTGTCCTCGATACTCATGCCCGTGGTCTTCTCGTACTGCCTGATCTTCGCGAAGATCCCCTGCCAGTATTCTGGGCTCGGGTATTTTGTGTACTCTTGGAGCCACTTGAGTTCTTTTAGGTTTGGGAACATGAACTTCCTGTTGCGCAGGGGATTTGCCTCGTTTGGGAAGTGGTCCCACACGAGAGCGTTGCTGCTCAGGAGTATCGGGGTGCGGGGAAGTAGAACGGAGGGCTTATTCTTCACGTTCAATTGACTGGGCTCTCCTCCCAGAATTTCCTTGCATTTGTTGGCTAAGTCGATCATCGTTATTGTCAGTTCTGAGACGAGACCAATGAACTTGTTGACAAGGTTCATCCACTTGAACTCGACTGACTCTGACGTTTGTCCTACGAGACTCGTGTCTGGGAAAAGGGATCTGAAGAGCCATGTCTTTCCCGCATTAGACTCGCCCTGCAAATATATACAGTTTTTCTTGGCGCTCTGTTTTGACATGACCTTATACACTACGCGACTCGTGATTTTTGCCGCGATTCACGCATCACCGCAATCGATGCATCGTGACAAATCGCGGTGTTTCCGAGCGACAAGAAAATTTGGGTGATGTCTCGGCGACCGTCGCGCGATGTATCTCGCTGTTGCGCAATCAGCGGGAATCAGCGCAAATCATCGCGAACCGCCGTGATTCCCCCTTTTTCGCAATTTGCATTTGACGGTAACACTTACATGTACATTTACATGTAACATATATATGTACACTAGCATTATATTGCAATAATAAAGCTTTTGTTGTTGTTGTATACAATGGACGTATTAGCTAAAATACTCCCGTTAAGACATGAAGTCATGTCGGAAGCTTTAACGGCTGAAAATTGATATAACAGCGCACAATAATTATTGAACATAACATATAAACATTATTTTACTAATTGCATTAGAAGATTGTTTATAAAAACTTACAAGTAATGATATTCCAGGCCTGAAAACACTACCACTGTTCAAATTCCATATTGTTGCCATAAAGCACTGTGTAAATTGAAAGTTGCATAGTGTTACGTCATTGGTCGGTTATAAATACCTGTTTCTTTATACATAGTATTTGATTTAGACGAAACTAATAATTTGGTAATTTACGTGGAATGTGAGATTAGTTTTCCATTTAAACTTTGATCTTGGCGTGTGTGTTTATTGACGTTATTAATTATGTTAGACTTACTTTGTATATCATTAAGAATTATAATGTGTTGCTCTTTTGTTATCAGTTTTTAGCAAAAGATTCGCGCCTTAAGAAACGGAAAATTGTTAAAGTGACACTTGCATTTGAAGGTTTCATGTAGATTACGTTTAATTATTTGGACTAAATTATGCTATAATTATTTATTTTCTGTTTCAGGCTCCAATGCAGATAACTCATGTTACTCGCGTTACTTTCCGAGCGTTGTACATACATTCACAATGTTTGATATGCCGGAAATACATTACTGTTCTATTTTTTATTACATGTTAACATGGCATTGTGTAATATAATATGTTGTTGATGTTATTACATCATTGCCTATATATTAAAGCCATTAAACATTGTGTTTGTTGTGCTGAAAAAAAGGCGTATATCAACGTTACACTTAGCGTTTGCATAGTTCAATAAAGTTGTTGATGAATCGATGTACATGCATTTCTCTGTGTTTTCACACCTTGAAAAAAAATCTCAACATTTGATACTTTCTTGTGTACTCTCCAGCGTGTGATAGTGTTTGTTCTAGTGTCTAATTGGCACTCTTTGTACTTGTACAAACTGAGAAAAGATGTGACAATCAGAGGAACAACAGAATGGTGCTGCCAATTAACTGCCAATTAAGTGCGAGAATAGATCAAAGGGCATTGACAAAAAATAACAATATGCACATATTTTTCGGCGTTTACTCAAATGGTCTCTCACAACAAAAAAACTATATAAGTCAAGGTATTCTGTTTTACTTCTATCATTTAAGTGTTTGCAAGTATCGTGTCTGACTGGAATATCATACGTTATATTTTTGTAAGTGTGTATTTTGTTTGCGTGATAAAATTTCACAAATTAAAGTGTAGTGAACATTTGTGCATATTGGATTTAGTGTACACTGTGTTACAATGGCGTTGCGGACACTGACACGTCAGGTGACCCACTTCGTAGTAAGATTTCATTGTGGTGAAACCTTAATGACACGGTCAAGAGGGCAGATCAGGACTGAAGGCACAGTATTTTTTTCAATCCAACCAAACGCATTTCTGTTGAAAATAAATCGAAACTACTTGTGGGTATGCACAATTTTGCCAAATATTTATGAATTTATATAAAATGCGTAAAAAAACTTAAATATACATATGTTTCACTATATAAATTGCAATAAAATTTTAGAACATGTGTCGCAAATGCGAAATAAGCCAGATATTTAATTGTTTTTCTCTGTCCGGGATATTGTGTATGTTGATCCTGCATTAACAAATATACACAACGGTTGTGATAGACACCTATAAGCACTATTAAATAGTCATAACATTGTTATTAGTCTTCTTCAAAGCCGTTAATTTTATAATCAAGTCAACAAATTTATCGCGAATTATCGCATACAGTATGAATTGTTCGTTAGTCACAATATTTTCCCTTGAGTAATAGATGTTTCAGTTTTTTAATTAAAAGCAACTTTGTAATCAAAGTCGGCATAATTATCGCTAATAAGCACGTAGGAATTATCCGTTTAAGAAATTTTTTCTCTGATCTGTTTGCATCTAAAAGTGTAACAAATGAGTAATGAGGGTGTTATTTATTGAGAATTATATAAAACGTTTATGTGTCAAAGTTGTCTATAGTAGTAGCTTTTTTTTACTCATTTTATTGAAAAGTATACCAGACTTTATTTGGCGCTTGAAATGTTTTTAAATTGTGTAAATTATACGTATTTCTTCACGAGTGTTAATTTATTGTGTGTTGTCATTGTGTGCATGTTGTGGTAAGGCTTCCTATCGTATAACATTAACTGTCGTCAAGAGAGCACACACACAATATCTTTGAACAACGTTATTCTTAATTATATTATTATGTATATAATATTTTATTATATATTATTAATTTCCTCTTAAACTAATTTTTTGCAATGTTTAAATATAAGAAGTGGAAAGAATGTGCATGTACAAAAAAAAGCGCTAATCAGACCGGGTATCCAAGTGTCAATGGTCATTCACAGTTTGCGGCATCTGTTTTGATAACGGATTAGTAGAACGCCAACATATGGTGTAAAATGATACGTATTGGCACCTATTGATAATTAATGACCTACGATAATTACCTGCGCATTTTAAAATCGTTTCTTAGCTTATAACGATATAAATCTAGCTACATTAAATTCGGAAGACTTAAACCGAAACAAATTAACATGCTTTATTCAATGTAATATTATTAAAAATTATAACTGATTGTCTACATAATTGAGCATTTTATTAGCATTATAAATATATTTAGCAATGTTTATAATGTCTCAATAAGGTGTCAACAACTCGCGAGTTACTGTTTATTTCATGTATTTCCTATCAGAGCAGTACGTGAAAGAAACATAAATGAAGTAATCCAGACGATTTATTTATATGCTAACGCAGTGTAATTAAAAAATATATATTCACTTTCATTTTTACCCGTAATCAGAAAGTCCCCGGGAAACACGTTTTTTACATGAAGGCGTATGACGCAATAACACGTTTTTTGCTAAGATCGTATTGCATTCAATCTAAATTTAAATTCGCTCGTCCAATGAAAGCTGTGTCCCACTTTATGCGCTGTACTCTTTACACTTCTGAAAAATGGCGTAGTCATATGGTTGTTTTAATGAAATTCTCAAACATATTTACCGACATATTTTTAACCAGGTTTTCCGAAGGAAAAAACTGGGTATTAGATTGGCGAATGCGGGCGGGCTGGCTGGCTGGCTGGCTGGCTGGCTGGCGGGCTGGCTGGCGGGCTGGCGGAACAAGCTTGTCCGGGCCATAACTATGTCGTTCATTGTCAGATTTTAAAATCATTTGGCACATTTGTTCACCATCATTGGACGGTGTGTCGCGCGAAATAATTACGTCGATATCTCCAAGGTCAAGGTCACACTTTGAGTTCAAAGGTCAAAAATGGCCATAAATGAGCTTGTCCTGGCCATAACTATGTCATTCATTGTGAGATTTTAAAATCATTTGGCACATTTGTTCACCATCATGGTACGGTGTGTCGCACGAAAGAATCACGTCAATATCTCCAATGTCAAGGTCGCCACGACTAAAAATAGATTTTAAAAAAAACTTACAAAGGGGGTTTATTTTGTTTGTTCATTTCAAAAGTTCAGTTTGAGTTTTCTCCCTTTATCAGATTTACTGGCAGTTATTGACTTGACGAGATGGCGATGGTACATGCGTTTCAAATTCGCGATGATTCACAGATCCATTGGCTGTATCTTGGACGTCGTCTATCTTCTTATCCTTTGATACCAATCTCTTGGGGTGGGCCCCACAGTTGTCAAGGAGTAGTAGCGCCTTTGTAGAGAGCCGCTGTTGGCGCAGGTGAAGGCAGACGGCTGTAAGGAAATGCAGATGGAACCAATCCTCTAAGATTGCTGACGTCATCCACGCGTTAGGGCTGTTGGTCTTCGTCAATGATTTTCTTGAGAATCGGCGGATACTCAGCTGCTGCCTTTTCCTCTGCAGATCGCTGCTCCCCTCGGATGTGGACTTTGTGGATGTTGTTTTGGCTTTTAAAGTTCCGTAGTCAACCGTTGCTGCCCTCGAACCCTCTGGCTCCATCACCATGGATTATCTCTTGGAAGGCCTCGGCTTGGCCTTGAACGATTGGCCCCAATAGAGTGGTGTCTTCACTCCGCTTCTGGTCAATCATTACCTTTTCCAGCTGGGGATCCTTAGCGGTTTGCTGGCTTTTCCGCTTAGAGAGTTCACAGTCCATGTCCTCTGACTGGACCGCAGTTTCGCCTCGTCCTTCAACCATCCTCGCAGCGTTGATTCTGCAATGTTTAGGTCTCTGGAGACTGAGACTTGCACTTCTCCGCTACGTAACGACATTAAAGTTCTCCACAATACTGTAAGCCTTTCGTTTTCTTGTTTCCATGTTGTATTTATACTTAAGAGATTATGAAACGCCAGATAAACTTACCCAGTTCTATACTTACTGTACAGAGTATATTTCACAGTCTTTTCATAAAGACAAACTGCAATAATATAAAAGTAATTAATTAATAATTAATCCACGTGCTCTTACCTTAATGAACTTACAGCATTCAACCATTATTAAGGAACAATAAGCCCTGACACGAAAGTTTTTCATACCTTTATTCATATTGCACAACATATTATCATCAATAAGCTGCCGAGTGTCATCTAACAGCTAATCAATTATAATCGTTTAAATTGACTTTTTAAATCAAGCATGCAATCTGTGAACGCCACCATCTTTGAATTTTCTGAAAATACATGAAGTTGCATATCATAGATTTGAATCGGACATGGAAGGTTGGGAAAAAAAACGGGATCCAAGCATTCCCCGCGTTTTATAACATGACCTACGCTCCAGGAGTGAAATAACGTAATGCTCAATTTTGTTTATTACATGGGTGTTATTACACTAGTTATATAACTGTGAAATGACGTCATTTTTGTGACGAAATGACGTCATTATTCCAGCAAATTTCTTCAGTTAAACTCTTACAATGTAATAAAAAGGTGAAAAGAGCATAAAATAAAGAAAAAATGTGTTGGTCATGTAATAAATAGAATCTTAGATTCGTGGTCATTTTGTATTGAATTTATTAAACTCGTCATCTAAATAAAGATAAAAACTCGGCAAGCCTCGTTTTATCTTTATTTAGATGACTCGTTTAATAAATTCAATACAAAAGGACCAATCATGCAAGATCCTATATATATTAGATTCAACGTTATAACGGAGAGCGCTACATTGGAGTTACAGTGTAGCGGGTTGTCATTTCAGCCTGTCTAAGAAGATTATCTGGGATAAGCAGAAAGCTTTAGACAGTCTACGGCTCTGCAAGAAGTCAAAGAAACCCAGCAGAGGAATGAAAGCAGGTTGGCCTGATCACGATGCTGCAGTGGAGAGGTTGGTCTTGGAGCAGCAGTCGTCAAACAGAAGGTTCAGCATGACGCAGATCCGCCTGAAAGCTATACAGATGGCATATGAGGCAGGTATAGTGGATTTTAAGGGTGAACAAAAGTGGTGTCTCTGATTCGTATGTAGGACTACCCTGAGCATTCATGCAAGGACAACAATGCCAGAGCCTCAGAAGAGAAACTGTCAGTGTTCCAGGCGTTCTTCACAGAGAAGATTGAGCCAGACCACATCATCAACATGGACGAGGTGCCACTGACTTTCAACCAGCCTTTGAACAGGACCATCAAACAAAAGGGGGTTCCTTCTGTCAGCATTAAGACAACAGTACGTGAGAAAGCCAGCTTTATCATGGAACTGGCAGTAGCTGGAGCTGGTACGAAGCTACCATGGCTGGTCATCTGCAAACAGAAGAGAATACCAAATGAGTAGTTGTGTCCTGGCTGTCATTATCATTTCGGTAAATGACAAGGAATGGATGGACATGGAGAACAGTAAAACATGGCTCTATGAGTTCTATGTGAAGCATACAAATGGCTTCTTCCATCAACTACAGGCATTCCTGGTAGACAGCACGAGGGCACACATCACCGATGATGCAAAGAAGTGAGTGATACAAAAAATATCCCGCCCATCATCCCTTAAGGACTGACGTAGCTTCTTTAGCCTCCGGGAGCTGTCGATGTCCTTCCGTTTAACAATTTTTCACCGGTACTGGCTGTTTGCACAGAGCTTCACTCTGGGAAGTTATAGCTTGGGTAATGAAGGTCTGGGATGGGGTGAACATGAATTGCATCGTCAATACGCGTAGAAAGGTGGATATACTGCCACCTTTCCACCAAACCCAAAAACGACAACATTCCTCTGGCCAACAGTACATAGAAGATCACTCCATCATTGGTGGAGCTATTCAACTCAAACAGTGAAGATTGATGAAATTGTCAAGTAAAGAACATGTACAGGGAACCAGCATTTAAAGTTGTGCACCTCAATATTTTGTTTGGATATTTTCTTCACAAACTGAGATATGGACTCTTTATAAGCAACAAATTTACCTATTTTAACCTTTTTTTATTCAAACTAAATAAGAATGCTGCTAGAGATCAGAAACTTTACAAACTTATTATCCAGTGTGTAACCTTGCATACCTTCATATTTCGGTTCAATTTTTACCAACATAAGTGGAGACACATTTGTAGTGTATTTAGACATAGATAAAACACTTTAACATGAAAGCTCCCAGGTTATTACTTGATCTGAAAAATCATTGCATTTGATTGATTTAACATCCAACAGGTCTAATTAGATTTTTCAGCACACTAGGCCTACTGCAAAAACATGGCATACATCTTAGAAACATGGCAGAAAATCCAAGACAGGCTGACAAGGATTGTTCTGATAATATCATACAACGGTATTCCCAGTAAATTACAAAGTTATGCCAAACATTGTAAACATGGGGAGTTGTATGTTTATGTTACAAAATAAGTGTGGAAAGTGTGGCATGCAACAGCTTTGTTCATAGTCATTTTATTCACAACTACATTTCTCTAGGATCAGTAATACAACTACAGTTCTGCAAAATGCAAAATAATAATGTATAATTATTTTGAGAGTTAAGGTTAAGAAATAAGAAGCTTATCAAAAAGAAACAATGATAAATTATCCTGCATATTTTTAAGATTTTGATTAATTAGACAGTGAGTAATTTATAATAAAAAAATCTTAAACTTCTTTTTGCACTATTTGAACTACATAGCCATTTATATTTCAGTTGAAAATCCTTTAATCAACTAATAAACAAGCCGTCATTGGTGATTTGAGCCCGAGGTTCAGCATGTATTTTGTACTGAGGTCCTTAATGATTGTGTTCCCTAGTCATAGCCTGGAAACTGTGATCCAAATTTAATGGAACTTTCTGTGGAATATCCCTACTAGTCCAGAAGTTTTCATGGAGTTATTGCCCTTTGAATAATAAACAAAGTGCATCATCAGGGAGCATCCATCAGTGCTAGAGGCCAGTAGGACCTGTAAATAAACTCTGAAACTCACATACAACTGAAGCATATTCAAAATGACATTTTATGGTCATGCCAAGCACACAATTATACTTTTGGGCATACAAGTATCTTCGGTACCTTAAGGTTACCTGTGAATCTACAGTCACGGTAGTGGCTTATAATTATTTGCTACTAAAAGTAGAGATTTGTTAGAGACAATTATTTTGAAGGGAAGTAATTTATATAATTATCAATCTCAGATTATATATTTCCTTACCAAGAATTTCAGTTCTTTTCACAGTTACTGTACATATTTTGTATTTTGTTTATTTATAACTTAAATGATTGATTTGTCAAAGGTTTTTAACCAGGTTTTCCGAAGGAAAAAACTGGTTATTAGATTGACGAATGCCGGCGGGCTGGCTGGCGGGCGGGCGGAACAAGCTTGTCCGGGCCATAACTATGTCGTTCATTGTCAGATTTTAAAATCATTTGGCACATTTGTTCACCATCATTGGACGGTGTGTCGCGCGAAATAATTACGTCGATATCTCCAAGGTCAAGGTCACACTTTGAGTTCAAAGGTCAAAAATGGCCATAAATGAGCTTGTCCTGGCCATAACTATGTCATTCATTGTGAGATTTTAAAATCATTTGGCACATTTGTTCACCATCATGGTACGGTGTGTCGCACGAAAGAATCACGTCAATATCTCCAATGTCAAGGTCGCCACGACTAAAAATAGATTTAAAAAAAAAAAAAAACTTACAAAGGGGGTTAATTTTGTTTGTTCATTTCAAAAGTTCAGTTTGAGTTTTCTCCCTTTATCAGATTTTTTTTCACAATGAAAACGTGGTTTTGTGACAATTTTGTCCCTTGTTTTTTTTCGACGTACTGTATAAGCCAGCTTTTCACCTTACCTGACCTTTGTAAGTGTCCAATAAAATTCAAATAAAATTTCCCGCGGCTAGATAGGAATGAATAAATTGGCTGATTTGAACATGCCACCAGAACATTGGAAACATGATCGCGTCTTTGTAACAGTTTTACTGCGTGTTCAGCATGAAACAATTTTATCTCTAATGAAAAGGCTTGATAGATACAGTTTTACACTCGACTCTCGTCATCAATACAGTTTGTGTGTGCACCTTTTATTTTCAGAGGATTGCCAGTGCAAGAGTGTGTAAACTTAAAGGCTATGTTCTCATATTTATGCCCCCCCCCCCCCCTTCGAAGAAGAGGGGGTATATTGTTTTGCACATGTCAGTCGGTCCGTCCACCAGATGATAACTCAAGAACGCATAGGCCTAGGATCTTGAAACTTCATAGGTACATTGGTCATGACTGGCAGATGACCCCTAATGATTTTCTGGTCACTAGGTCAAAGGTCAAGGTCACAGTGACTCGAAACAGTAAAATGGTTTCCTGATTACTCAAGAATAATTAGGCCTAGGATCATGAAACTTCATAGGTACATTGATCATGGCTGGCAGATGACCCCTATTGATTTTCACGTCCCTAGGTGAAAGGTCAAGGTCACAGTGACAAAAAACGTATTCACACAATGGCTGCCACTTAACCCCTGCGAAATGTTATTCTGCAGTTCATGAATAATTCGTGAAATATTCATTAACCGTTCATGAACCAAGTTCATGAATAGTCAGTGAACAGAAAATGAGCCACGTCTGTGAAATGTTCTTGAAATTTTAGTTCATGAACTGTTCGTGAACACTATTGGCATGAAGTGTGCTTAGTAATTACTTCCATATTCCTGTCTGTGTACTTGTATATTTAAGTTCATAAAAGTATCGTTTTTTCCCTATCCTGATATTCGTTTTGGCCAAACCATTTTAAATTGTTTTCAAAATTGAACATTCAACATGTAAAAGTATAAAGGTTTAAACAAGCCGTCGTTCCAGCAGTGAAAGTGTGGCCTCACTTTAATGAATTGCATTCCAACCCGCAAGGTAACAGGATCAGTTCGCGGCCAGTACAAAATCGTTATATAATATAGACGCTTTTGCGTGTACTATGTGAACTGAAATTTCAACAAAACCATGATAAATATTATTTTTGATTAATTTAACAAGAATTATTCCACCATATTGACTAATGTATTAAGCATAAGCACCATGATTCTCGATACTGTTAATTATCGAATCAAATAGCAAAGCCCGACAAACCACTCAAACAGGTTTGTTCGAAGAACGCGCCCATACATATTAAAAATATGTATGGATACATCGCGTGTGGCCGGTTGACTGGTATGTTTTAATTTCACTTCCATTCTTCTTTTGGTTTTCTGTTTTGTATCTATAGGTTTATGACTAGCAACATGTAATAATTTAAATTAAGCCGCGAAAACTCCGCGTAATGTCCCGTACTGTGTGTGATGCAGCTAAGAACTGCACAGAAAAAGACATTCGCTATCTTT